>NW_011891497.1:8577-9135 GCF_000151845.1 Pteropus vampyrus
CATCAAGGAGTCCGGGCTGGAGGCGGGGCTCCAGGGACCACCCGAGCATGATCCAGTTGCCTTTACTGGCCAGGTTGTTCGCATAACCTTTTTCCCAGAAAGTTTTCTTTATTTTGTTAAGAATCAATTTTGTTTTTGTTTTTGTTTTAAATGAACTCTATTTTTTTTTTTAATCTCTACTTTCCAAAAGTTTACATTCAGAGTCGAAATGTGTTTAATACATACCTACTGTGTTCAGACATTACCTCATTTAATCTTTAAAGACTCTCATGAGGTCGATAGTATCGGACAGGTGCAGAAGTCAGCTTATAGCTTCGTAGGCGGCAGCCTGGTTCGACTCTAGGCTCGCATGCTACCTGACTGGGCCAATTACCCCCTTTGCACTTGAATTTCCGAATTTAGAAAGTGGAAATGACTGTTATGGCACCTGCTACCTGGAGCTGTCTAAAAATCAACTCGGTCATTCACTTCCGGCCCTAAGAACAGGAAAAGTTCATTGAGATGCACAGAAGTTAAATTGCTCGTGGGAAGTTACATTACGGTAAACAAGTCGCTTTG
>NW_011891498.1:0-2186 GCF_000151845.1 Pteropus vampyrus
GGAAAGACCTTAACTTTCTCAAGTTTTCTTCATCAGCCACTGTACTGCTCAGACCCTCTTGGGTTTGAAAAGGATGTCTTTCTCCTCTTCTAGAAAGGGCTGACCCGCCGAGCCATAGTCAGTGGCAGCACACCCTCTGTCCCGTGACGGTGCTGCCTTTGCCCACTTACGCCCCCGGGGCCGAGTCACAGAGATCCCCCCAGAGCCACGGATTTCTGCCAGCACGAAGCAGGCATCAGTCTCTCCGCCTGTGAGAGATCTGTTTAAAAAGTATGGACCTTTGGGACAGCGAAGGGTTGTTGGATGTAAAACTGTAACATGAAACTGTAAATCCCATTTGAATTCGAGTCGCTGCGTTCTTCACAGGAAGTATTCCTGTTTTCCTTTTTTCCCCTTTAATATAAAAGAAACCACAAGAAGTACTTGTAATACCCTTGGTGAATATTTCTGGTTCCCTGTCATTATTCTCTAAATGCTCTGTTGACTTATTACCTGATCAGCAACTGGACTTTTTTTTTTTTTTTTGTATCTGGAACGGTTGTGCACTTAGACTTGATGCGACCGAGACCCCTTAGAGGAGAACCACAAAACAACCAGTGACAATGCGCCCCTGGTGGGTTTCTCTCCAGGATAAGGGCCATATCCATCCGCGTTCCCACAGCCAGGCCTTCGAACTGTTTTTCCCTCCTCCACGTGGGGTCTCCCCGGGTAAATGAACACCTTCACGGTGCCTTAATTTCCCAGCTGACGAAAGAGCTTAGCCGATTCCAACAGCTAATCGTCTACGAAACCTAAGTAGTTTAGTCAGAACGGTGATCGAGAATATTTTGTATTATTGTCATTATTCTTACAGTAGGGCAATATGGATGGACTACCTTGTCGATTTAGTTAAGCAATGCAATATATGACAAAATGTGACCCTAGGTCATGAAAAACAGAGGCTTTTAAATAGCGTCGTGGTCTCAAGTTGTAAAATGGGTTAAAAACCACAGCAGAGGTGATTCATTGGTTCGTATCGGATTGAAGTGGCAACCACGACATTTGTGAAATCTTTGGGATCATCTGCTGTCCCAGCGTCTTGGTGACTCCTGGCTCGGAGTGAGGCAATTAGCTGTTGGAATTAGCATTGTAACAGAGCGGCTGCACTGTAGCAACGGCAGATCTTATGCACCAGGCTAAGAGTTTGAGCCTCTTCCTTCCAAACGTGACTTCCCTGCTGCTAAGTCTCCAAGCCATCATGGACACACGGGAAAGATGGATACCTGCTCCGCACGCCCGGCCCATAACGATGACTTCACCCTTCTGGACGAACTGGGGCCAGAAAAAAAGACAAACGTGCTTCCAGTATTTCTGGCTTCCCAGCCACAGATCTGTTTCTCACATGACAATATTGTGGTTTCTTTAAAAAAAAAGGAAAACAGAAGAATACTTCCTATAAAGAACCCAGCAACCAGAATTCAGATGGGATTTATGGGTTCATTTTCACACAACAATCTTGCACGCAAAGTTGGAAATTGGGATTACATCATGTGTGCTACTAAACTCAGACTCTAAATGCATGGTCCAGAAAGGAGTTCTTCATTAAAAGCTGAAACCTTTCCATGTGTCTGGGAGAAAAAAATAACAAAATATGTTGAGGAGGAGGAAGGTACAGCATTTAACGATTAAAAAATGTCATTTACAATGATCTGCCTCAGTGAGCTCTCCTAATAGTTTCACGGGGAAAAAAAAATACTATAATCACAACGAGCTCATTGAATTAATCAGCGCTTCTTAGGGGTCAGGACACAATGGTGTGTTCCGTGCATTAGAAGACTGAAGAAAGGGATCGAACTAGAAGATGGATAAAATGTGGCGTTAATGCTCTTTATCTTTCCCATAGGGCGGAGAGTTCCAAAATTAAACGATCGCGTTGTGACTCTCTGGGGGTCTGAGCACAGTTTGGCGCAGGATGCATGAGTCTGGGTCAGTCACGGGGAATTGCTGTTCATTTTACTAGGTGTGCTAATGCGCTGCCGTCCCATCAGATAGCGTCCGTGTTATTTCAGAAATGCATATCGATGTGTGGAGAGGGGAATGTTATGATGTCCAGCATCTGTTTAAAATGACCTCGCAGAAGGGGGCGCAGTGGAGGCAACAAGTATGGCAGCGTCTTTAACTGGGTCCGGTGATGGGGTCTGCTCGGG
>NW_011891498.1:4103-4710 GCF_000151845.1 Pteropus vampyrus
GGGCAAAGTGTGGAAGCCCCGTGGGGAACCTCTGCCTTCTCTTTCAAGGCGAGGAGAAGGTGGCGGGAAGGTGAAACTGTTAGGCGCCGATGGACCGGAAGGAAGCAGGAGACTGCTCGTAGGGGACCGCTGTCACCCTGTCGCCGGGGGGCCAAGCAAACCCTGTCCTCGCTGCTGCTTGTGCTTGACACGGCTGAGAGCTGCAAACTGGGGGGCCAGCCCCAGCGCGCTTCTGCTCGAGGAGCATGGGGGCCAAGGTGGTCGGGGAGAGGGGGACACCACAGGGAGAGCCAGGGGCCCGAAGGATGGCCAGAGACACAGCGACGCGGCCTGGGACATCACTTCGCCAGGCACCACACCCAGCCAAAGGAAACGGCGTCTTCGCAAGCAGAGCGAAGGCCACCCCGGAGAGCCACGGCACAACCTTCCGCCCACGGCTCACACACGGGCCCTCGGCGCTCGCGACCAGGGCTGAGAACGTCAACTCTCCGCCGCCTTGGCCGGCCTGCTCGCGGGGCGACGTTCAAAAATATTATTATTATTATTTAATCGTAACAATAACAATTACTCAGAAAAATAAAAACCCAAACAGGCAAACCATTGGAAC
>NW_011891498.1:5510-6468 GCF_000151845.1 Pteropus vampyrus
GGGCAAAGTGTGGAAGCCCCGTGGGGAACCTCTGCCTTCTCTTTCAAGGCGAGGAGAAGGTGGCGGGAAGGTGAAACTGTTAGGCGCCGATGGACTGGAAGGAAGCAGGAGACTGCTCGTAGGGGACCGCTGTCACCCTGTCGCCCGGGGGCCAAGCAAACCCTGTCCTCGCTGCTGCTTGTGCTTGACACAGCTGAGAGCTGCAAACTGGGGGGCCAGCCCCAGCGCGCTTCTGCTCGAGGCGCATGGGGGCCAAGGTGGTCGGGGAGAGGGGGACACCACAGGGAGAGCCAGGGTCCCGAAGGATGGCCAGAGACACAGCGACGCGGCCTGGGACATCACTTCGCCAGGCACCACACCCAGCCAAAGGAAACGGTGTCTTCGCAAGCGGAGCGAAGGCCACCCCGGAGAGCCACGGGCACAACCTTCCGCCCACGGCTCACACATGGGCACTCGGCGCTCGCGACCAGGGCTGAGAACGTCAACTCTCCGCCGCCTTGGCCGGCCCGCTCGTGGGGCGACGTTCAAAAATATTATTATTATTATTTAATCGTAACAATAACAATTACTCAGAAAAATAAAAACCCAAACAGGCAAACCATTGGAACACCACGAAGAGATTTCTTGGGGTTTTTATTTTAAACATATGTTCCCCAAACGGCCGGCAAACGGTGCCAAAAACACAGCGTCGAATCTGTTTTCCTTTCTCTGTGTCCACGGTCTGCTTTGGAGGCTGCGTCTCTGCCCTAAGTGTTTACTTTCTTTCATGCAAAACCATCGAGGGACAGGACAAGGCGTTCTGAAGCGCAGCCTCGTTATTCCGTCCACGTGGAGTGAGAGCCAAGTGTCACTCTGTGGGACGTGAGTGTGTCGTCGTGGGCAGAGGGGTCACTCACCCCGCCGGACTGCACACGCGAGGTGCTGGGTCGCACTTAATGTCGGAACCCAGCCCGGCCGC
>NW_011891498.1:8258-9643 GCF_000151845.1 Pteropus vampyrus
TGTTGAGCTCCTACTGCGTGTCATAAAGGGTGCTAAGCACACTCTCATTGACTACTGAAAAAGACTCATAAGGTCCCATGATTCTGCCCATTTTACAGAAGAGACGACTGAGGCAAACAGCTTACGTGCTTTGTCTAAGATCACACAGCTAGCAAATGGCAGACGCAGGACGGCGACCTAAATTAGTCTGACTCCAGACCCTGTTTCGAGGTTTCCTACTAAAGATCTGAGACTCTGATAGGAATAGTCTTTCTTCCAACTGATTATTTAAAAGACAAAAGTAAACAACATTTTGGTTTAAGAATGTAGGGAGGAAGCCTGGGGAGAAGCGAGATACAAATCTGCAAATAAACAAAAAATAAATTCAATACAATGAATGAAATAAAATAAAACAGCACAATCAAGAGTTGCTCCAAGCTTGATTATATTGCCGCAGAGGGTGGGAGTTCAGATGCTGGAGAAGTCTCATTTAGTCACCTGGCTTTTAGCCAACAAGAAAAGAAGGTTTTGCATTTGGCTGGAGGTACTAAGATGCAAGCAAAGTGCCACTCAAATCTTTGGCCTCTTAATTCGGCTTCATTAAATAAGAATTTCTATGTGTTCATTCAATTTAATTTAATGTGTTAACCTCAATCTGACTGTAATTTTAGTCTCTAATTTAATTTTGGAATTTTCTTTTCTTTTCTTTTTTTTTTTTTGCTAACGACATCGAGTAAACTTTTCTGTTTTATTTATGGCTATCATTGACATAAAAATGGCTGTGTCAATTCTCAGCATGTACATTAGACCAAGTCAAATATTAGAGTTATTTCGAAAATCTCTCCTATATGAATGGATCTACTCTTTTGTGTTGAGAATAAATGTAATCTTAAACAATAAAAAAAAAAAAAAAAAACTATGACAGTCATGAAGTACCATGTCAGAGGAGTTTGGTTTACGATAACGTGGTACTGTTATCAATTTGTATTTTTATGGAATTAAGGGAATTTTATACCTTAAATTCAAATCAATCAAACATGTTAGAAAAATTAAGAAATACTCCTTATATTTCTCTTTGGCTTACCCAAGTTCCTCACTGGAGGACACCAATTGTTATTTATTTTTCTATAAACACCTTTAAGATATTTTTAAAACAGCAATTGAAAACTTACACAAGTGCCAAAGTTTCTTTTATGGAAAAGAGCAATGTATAAAACAGCAACACATTTCCTCATATGTTTCTACAAACTGTTATTTCTTACTCTCTTTTTTTATACCCAAAGTATTAGAACACAACGAAAACACAGGCTGCAGAAAGAAAAACAAAATTAAAGAAGATAAAAAGATAAAATTAGAACGTTTTGCAAAGAAGGTTCCTGTAAGTACCTTGTAGGAAAGAAAAAAAA
>NW_011891499.1:0-476 GCF_000151845.1 Pteropus vampyrus
CATTGCCCCAGTGAGTCCCGTGGACACTGTGTCTTTGGTGCCAGTCAGGAGGGTCTTGCTGGTGTCCACTCCTGTCTGGACAGCACCCTTGGCGATGTTCATGGCCCCGCTGAGCCCCGTGGACACTGTGTCCTTGGTGCCAGTCAGGAGAGTCTTCGAGGTGTCCACTCCAGTCTGGACTGCACCTTTGGCCATGTTCATGGCCCCGGTGAGCCCCGTGGACACTGTGTCCTTGGTGCCAGTCAGGAGGGTCTTGCTGGTGTCCACTCCAGTCTGGACGGCACCCTTGGCCACGTTCATAGCCCCGGTGAGCCCCGTGGACACGGTGTCCTTGGTGCCAGTCAGAACGGTCTTGCTGGTGTCCACTCCAGTCTGGACAGTGCCCTTGGCCATCTTCATTGCCCCAGTGAGTCCCGTGGACACTGTGTCTTTGGTGCCAGTCAGGAGGGTCTTGCTGGTGTCCACTCCTGTCTGGA
>NW_011891499.1:1346-1701 GCF_000151845.1 Pteropus vampyrus
ACACTGTGTCTTTGGTACCAGTCAGGAGGGTCTTGCTGGTGTCCACTCCAGTCTGGACAGCGCCCTTGGCCGTGTTCATTGCTCCAGTGAGCCCCGTCGACACTGTGTCCTTGGTGCCAGTCAGGAGAGTCTTCGAGGTGTCCACTCCAGTCTGGACTGCACCTTTGGCCACGTTCATTGCCCCAGTGAGTCCCGTGGACACTGTGTCTTTGGTACCAGTCAGGAGAGTCTTGCTGGTGTCCACTCCAGTCTGGACGGCGCCCTTGGCCACGTTCATAGCCCCGGTGAGCCCTGTGGACACTGTGTCTTTGGTACCAGTCAGGAGGGTTTTACTGGTGTCCACTCCAGTCTGGAC
>NW_011891499.1:8356-8716 GCF_000151845.1 Pteropus vampyrus
CATTGCCCCAGTGAGTCCCGTGGACACTGTGTCTTTGGTGCCAGTCAGGAGGGTCTTGCTGGTGTCCACTCCTGTCTGGACAGCACCCTTGGCGACGTTCATGACCCCGGTGAACCCCGTGGACACTGTGTCTTTGGTACCAGTCAGGAGGGTCTTGCTGGTGTCCACTCCTGTCTGGACAGCACCCTTGGCCACATCCAGGGCCCCAGTGAGCCCTGTGGACACCGTGTCTTTGGTGCCAGTCAGGAGAGTCTTCGAGGTGTCTACTCCAGTCTGGACTGCACCTTTGGCCATGTTCATTGCCCCGGTGAGCCCCGTGGACACTGTGTCCTTGGTGCCAGCCAGAACGGTCTTGCTGGT
>NW_011891499.1:12571-14962 GCF_000151845.1 Pteropus vampyrus
GAATCAAGTAGGCACCTTGGGCTCCGTTCCTGCAGAGACCCAGGTTCGAATCCCAGCTCTTTCCCGCACTCACTGTGTGGCCTCTGGCAAGCCACATCCCCTCCCTGAGCCTGTTTTAAAAAATGGGTCCTAAAACAGCACCTCCTTCCAGGGTCGTCGGGGAAACTAGTCGAGGTGCCTGAAATGCTTTGCAGGTAACAGGTGCTCCGTTCACGAGTGGAGGGGAGCAGCAGAGGGGGAGCGTGTGAACAGGAAGAGGATGGGCTTTAATTTGGGCCGGAAGGGCCTGCCCAGGGTGAGCCCAGCGCGTCTTCTCCCTGAGGTGCTCAGGTCTGGCTGAGCTGAGGGCAGAGGGAAATGCAGAAACCCAGAGTGGGGGCCTGTGCTGGGCGAGGAGTCGGGGGTGGGTTCCTATCAGGGTTCTGCCACCCCGCTGTGGCCTCAGCTGCCTCAGCTGCCTCGCACCAGCCCCTCTGCCTGGCCCGGCCTTGGGGACAGCATAACATGGGCGGTCCCCATTTATCCAGGACCAGGGGTGGGCGTAGCGTGGGTGTAGTTCAGCCTCTGACTGCCCATGGGTCCTGCTGTGTGACCTTTGGTCAGTGGCTCAGCCTCTCTGTTCCTCAGCTGACATGTGGGGTACTGGGTGCTGTCCGCCCCCTCCCTCCCAGGGTGGTGGGAGGGTTACAGGGCAGCACGTGTGAAGCGCATCGCCCAGAGCCTGACGCATGGTCAGCAAGTCGCTGTTGCTCGGGTCACGCTGTGCGAAGCCTGGCCGGGGGCCCGACCAGGCTGGGCAGCGGGGCTGCGCCCATCCACAGAGGTGGAAGTGGAGGCTCGCGCAGGGCCTGCCTCCCGTCACACAGCAGGACACACGGGCATCTGCCGTGTCCCTGGGCAGGAAGGAAAACGTCCCTGGAGGGAGGCGGGGGCCGTCGGACCCGGCTCTGACGACCCCCCTCACCTTGTCTGCGGGCGGCGGCAGCTTCTCCACCCCTTTGGCTGTCAGCTCCGGGTCAGTGGCCGCTGTGGGGACAGGAGCCGGTCAGGCACCCCAGGGGGGCTGAGGGGAGCGGGCTGGCATCAGCCACCCTGGTGCCTATTGTGTAATCAGCGGGCACAGCTCGAAAGGTCAGGAATGTCCCAGCCACCCTGCCAGGGACAGCAGGAGGTGATATGGACAGCCATAGCCCTGCCTCCCGCTGACCCATCTTGCTCCCTATAGCAAGGGCTCCCCGGTGTTTTTTCTCTGCCCAGGTCCTGGGCACTGGACGCCCACGTGGGGGGCCGCCCCTCCCCCCACCGCAGCTGGCAGCTGCCTGTTGGACCTGGATATGTGTGGAGCAGAAGTCAGCCGCCTAGGGCTCCAGGCCCAGCCCGGGCAGCCACCCCATGCCTGGGCGCCCTGGCACCAGCCCCTCCATGTGCCCCTAGCACCTGGTAGAGTAAGTGGAGGACGGGCAGACCCCCAGGCTCTGCCACTCCAGGCAAGTTGCTGTCATTGTCTGGGAACCAGGATCTCCGTCCCTAGTTTGCTCAGAGCTGCCAAACACCCAGCCCCTGGACCACGGACACTGGAAATGCGTGGTGGGCGTGGGGTGGGATGGAGAGCATGCGGGGCACTGCAGGGGGACAGGCTCGTGTCTACACCCCGGCTCTTGCTGGCTGTGCCACCTTGGGCCACTCCCTTGCCAGACATATGCCTCAGTTTCCCCAGTGGGTGCTAAGTGAGTGTCGCCAGCCTCATAGCATCTGTTGAGATGACACAGTCACATGTGAACTGAGCCCTCCAGATCCTACAGAGCTGTATACTCACCCTGGGCCTGGGGCTGGGCAGCCTGGGCGGTGGGGGCAGATGCGGGATCAGCGGCTGGCCGGGCCTCCCGCACTGAGCTGTGGGCGCTGACCAGCAGGTTCCGGGCAGAGCTGAAGCCAGGCAGGGACCCCAGGAAGCTGCCCAGGGTCTGAGTAGAGAGGGGCCAGCATGAGCGGGGCGGGGCAGAGGTGGGGGCACCTCAGACAGCCCTGGTCTCCTGGGTGATCTCGAGTCTGAGCCTCAGCTTCCTGCCCTGGGCACTGGGCAGATGCAGCCAGCCTCCCGGGGACAGGAATTCGTCCTCTGGGTCTCTAAGACCCCCCCCCAAGGCCTCTGTTTCACAGATGGGGAAACTGAGGCTTGGAGAGGGGCCAAGACACAGTGGGGAAGGAGCTGAGACCCGCACAGGCCACCCAACCACAGCTTGGGACAGGAGGGGAGACTTGGCGCCAGGGCCCTCAGAGCCCTCCCACCCCACCCGGAAGGCCACTCTGAACCCCACGACTCGAGGTCACCTTCCCGAGGTTTTGGGGAGTCCTCCAGCACCAGCAGGGGTCGCCCCTCCCCTCACCTTG
>NW_011891500.1:0-4392 GCF_000151845.1 Pteropus vampyrus
CAAGTGCCAGAAAAGGCTTGTGGGCACAGGGGAAGAATGAGACCAAAGGAAAACCTGGCACTGGCCTTGCCCAGACCATTTGGGGAGAAGGATCCCACCAGGTTGTAGTCAAAACAGTGGCAGAGCTCCTGCCAAGGCTGTCCCCTGCAGAGAAGAGCCTCTATGCTCCAGTTGCTTCATCCCTGTCCCTTCCCCAGCATCTGGCACAAGGCTCTGCAAACAGCCAGGGTTCTAACCTGCACATGCCCAGCCCCACCCCGCAGGCTGCCTTGTGCAGAAAGCTAAGGAGAGCATAGACACCCCGTCACTACCCTGAAGAGGCAGAGGGAGGAGGAGGGCAGGCAGGCGGGAAGGGAGAGCAGAAAGAGCCCTGGAGCCCAGACAAGCTGTCCCTGAGTCTTCACTGAGACAGGTGGCAGCTCTGAGCTCTTTGATGCAGACCCCAGGATGTCTGCAGCTTCTTCATTGCCAATTACTGGAGAAATCTTCCATGTGCTCACCCCCTGCCTCTCAGCAGAGCTCTTTGGGGACATTTTAAGCCTGACTGTACCTGCTGAGCAGCTGACAAGTGAAGCCTCTCACTCTCTCCTTCCCCACTGCCATCTCCACCACTTTCCTACCAGGCTCTTTAATGGGGAAAAGGGAATCTAAAGCTGGGTGGCATCATCCTTGTCCCCAAGGCAGGGGCCTGCTCAGATCAGAGCCACTGCCTGGCTCTACTTCTAGCTGAGGTATGGTGGAGCTGGGTTCCCTAGAGCCCATCTTCCCCACTGGCTCCTTAAAGGCAAGAGCTATCTTATTCATCTTTGAGATCCTGGTTAACTGTCAAGAAGTATTTCTGGATCGATAGATGCGTAGATGGGTAGGTGGGTGAGCTGGGGTGGGGTAGGGGAATGGATGGATGAAGAGTTGGAGTGACGGTGGAATGGAGGGAAGGATGGATGGAAGGAGGAAAGGAGGGTCTGAGAGAGGGAAGGAGGAAGAAAGGGATAGAGGGAAGAGGGATGGATGAACTGATAAGAGTGTTGAGTAGATGAATGGAGAGAGAGATGGGTGGATATTACGTATGGACCAGTGTATTGAAAGACATCTGAGGGGATGGACAGAAGGATAGACTGCTGTCCTAAGGGAGGATAGAAGGATGGATGGGTGGATGGATGGGTGGATGGATGGATGGATGGATAGATAGATGGAAACAGTCCCAGGTCCAGGCCTGTCTGTTCTTTATCCCTAGGGAAAGGCCAGCAGATCAGGAGCCTACACTTCCCACAGGCTGTGCGGTCTCTTGTGTGGGGCTCACTCAATTCAAAGCAGCTGATAGGCCCCCAAGGAAGAGTGGATATTGAAGTAAGCCCTGTTGCTGAGGACCCAGTCTTTGGGGCCTCAGTTAATACCCTGCCGGGCACCAGGCCAGGCCTTCAGGCTCCAAAGCAACTGCCGCCTAGGGGGAGGGAGTAACAGACCTGACTGGCCTGCCCTCTGGCTGCCACCCGCTTCCCTAGGCCAGAGCCTACCCAGCCTGGTTCGGCCTCCAGGCTGGGCCAAGGCTGAGGGGCTGTAGAAGGTCCAAGTGCTCCCAGCCTGCCTCAGCAAACCCCTCCCACCAGAGTTTGCACAGTATCTCCTGCCCCCCACCTTAAAGCTCACAAATTCTACTCATCAAAACCATTGCAACATTGATTGTACTAATAAAGCAACCCTGAAAGGGTTTTGCAGATGGGGATTAACTGGTTTACTTCACATGTTAATTAGCCAACCCTAAATATGTATGCAGATCAGAATTTAAATTCATTCACACTGAAGTATTTTTAAATAAACCACTCAAATTCTCCTGTGGCACCCCTCGCCTCACTCTCCTCATCTCTGCTGCCTCCAGAACGTGTGAGCATGGACAGTTTGCCTTGCCAACATGAGCCTCAGTTTCCCTATTAAAAAGTTAAACCATCTGTGCTCTGGGGTCTCCTAGCCCTGAAAGTCTGCGCCTTTTTAGCATCTCTCCCCTAGGCTATGGAGTAAGGAGACCAGGCCTAGCACACCAGGCCTCTCAAAGGTGTAACGTGGGAAGGAGGCCATTACTTAACACCAACACCTCCAGCTGTGGGATCTGAGAGCCGAGCCCAGCTCAGGGGCTAGAACACCGGGAGAGAAATCACTGGGAGCCCAGAACCACCACCCTCTCTGAAAGAGCCAGAAATGGGTGGTCTGCCCAATCTGGAACAGATCCCAAATGTGGTCTTTCTCATCTCGTAGGGCCTTCCAAGTCTAAACGGACCATTCAACATAGTTCCAAGTGAAACGTGCCTGCTATTTGAACGGTTGGCCCCACGATTCCTCTTGGGAAGGAAACTGTCTTTGTTTAGGAAAACACTTTTTAAGGCTGATTGGGGAGGATCCAGAGAACACAGTCCAACTGGAACCAAGGCCACAAAAAGAAGTATTAGAAATGAACAGAAATTTAGAGGAAAGAAAAGAGTTCAGATGGTGAAGCCAGAGAGGTCGGATGAGGCAAAGATCCCTGAGTGAAGCCCCCATGGCTCCCCATGGCCACAGCCCACGTGGGGGTGGCTAAAGGACCAGCACGTCATGTTCCACACAGTGCTGTCTGCACTGCAGTGACATAAGGCACTCCTCACCCCACGCTAACCATCTCCATGTCACCTGCACTCCCAGATGCCTTGTGGAGGTGGATTTGGAGGAAGAAGGGGCTGAATGAACTTCACATCTGAATCTCTGTGGTTCAGAATCTTGTGTCTGGAAACATCCGCCCCGCAACACGGAGGTAACTCAGCCAGAGCAAGACCTCAGAGCCAGAGGTAATGCAAACATGCCAGGACTTTGCAGAAACCTCAGCAAAGGCTTTGGCTTTCCCCAGAACACCAAAGTGGACTTCAAGGGCTCCCCTCCTGGATCTGAGGAGCATGAAGACTGCAGCTAGGGTGACGAATCATCCTTAGTTTCCCTTCCACTAAGGGATCCCCCAGGAAGTAGGACTTCCAGTGCCAGACAAACTGGGAGGAGTTGATCATCCTAAACAGCTGACATCTGAGTCACACGGGCCACAGCTGGTGCTGGACTAAGCTCCTTATACATTTCACCACAGTTAATTCTCACAGCCCTGAGAGATAGACATTATTCTCCCCACTTTGCAGATGAGAAAACTGAGGATGGGAGAGGTGAAGCATCTTGCACAAGATAACATAACTAGCAAGTGGCAGAGCGAATATTTGAACCCAAGGCTCCTGCTACTAAGCTGTGTGCTTATCCTCGTGGTCAGCCTAGGATGCTCGAAAATGGAAATCAGCATCCTCAAGCAGTTTTTCTCCATGCCCCAGCCCGGGGCCTGGGCCTAGAAGTCCTCTAATTCTGTGGAACCTCCCCCATTCTTGCCAGTGGCTCTGTCTTCATTGGGACCCCCAGCTTTGGATCCCAGCAGGCCTCTGCCACCCCCACCCATCAGCCCAGCAGTGCCCTGTAGAGCTCCACCACATACCCACCTCTGGAGTCAGAAGAAACAAACATGCCATGGCTTCCTGCCCTTGTTTTTAGCCTTGGCCCCCTCTCAGCTTGTGTTCTATGCCCTGTCTCTCATCTGCTGGAAGAACCTCCCTCACCTGCTCCTAGGTCAGTAGCCGTACTTCCCACCCAGCTCAGGGATTTCCAAGCTGGGAATTCAAACAGCTCAGCACGGAATAGGCTCAAACAGAGTCAGCTAATGGAAATAACAAGATGATAAATTATTCCAGGGAAAGAGCAATTTTCCTGATACCTTGCTTGACTCAGAAAACACTGTGATCGCAATAGAAATTGGAGGTGTCAGAGCTGGTATCTGGGGAAAGAGAAATGAAAGCACTCTGCTTGTTGCCGTCTGAGAGAAAGCGGGCGGCAGGGGTGGGGGGTTGGGGGGGCGGAATGTGGGTGAGGTCAATCTCAGGCCAGCTCACAGCTGGCCCCAAGCAGGCATGTCCTCCCTGGAAGGCCCGGGCAGCAGGACCTGCTGCTACCAGCTGGCTAAAGAGACTGAGGAGTCAAGGGCAGAAAATCCAGGCCCTGGAGTTGGAGAAAGCTGTGTTCTTTTCCCAGCTCTGGCACTAGCTGGCTGTGTGACCTTAAGCAAGTAACTTAACCTCTCTGAAATTCAGGCTCCTGGAGATAACAGTAGGGAAGATTATATGAAATAAAATGTATGCCCATGCTCTGAACAGTACCTCTTTCGTGATAAAGGCAGTAAATCCCCTAACTCACCCACTCTCTCTGGCTGTGCCCACTTTCTATGATCAGAGGGGGCACAGAATAGCTACCAGGCTCTAGGTGCAAGCTACAGCAGGGGACAATGGGAACTGCCATTGGACACATGACCATGGGACCATCTGAGTTACCAGGCCCGTCCCAAGG
>NW_011891500.1:6557-7083 GCF_000151845.1 Pteropus vampyrus
GAATCCCAACTCTGTTATTTCCCATCCCAGAGACACTGAGCAAATCACTTGGCCTCTCGGAGCCTCAGTTTCTCATCTGGGAGATAAAAGTGTTTGCCTAACACACCATGCAGCAGGAACAATGCACGAATTCAGAGCAGCTGCGTAGTGGGACAGTTCAGTTGTAGGCTCTGGAATCAATGTCTGGGTTTATAGCCTATTCTGTCAGTTCCTAGCATTGTGACTTGGGAGGTTTCTCACCTTCTCTGTGCCCCAAATCATGGTCTCTAAGAGAACTCTCCTTAGAGAGGTGGGTTAAATGAGAGATATATGGAATAGAGCTTGCCACAAAGTAGAAACTTTATAAGGGGCGGTTATTAAAATGTATATCAAAAAGCATTTAGAGAAAAAAAGAGAAAACAAAAAAGCATTTAGATGTTTTAGGAGGGATGGAAATGTTCTAAAATTGGATTGTGCTAATGGTTGCACAACTCTGTACACTGACTAAAAATCATTAAATCATACACTTGAAATGGCTGAATTTTAT
>NW_011891500.1:9163-10087 GCF_000151845.1 Pteropus vampyrus
CGCCCAGGAAGCTAGAGGAACCCATAGGTTGGCAGCACCCACAGGCATGTGACACTCAGCAGGGGCATTAGACTCCATTCTCCACCCCTACAAGGCCCCCCTTCCCACCCTGAGCTTCAGCCAGCTCAACCAAAAGCAGTTCTGCAAACACACTACATTCTCTGATACTGGGCCTTAGCATATGTTGTTCCCTCTGTGTGGAACCCTTCCTCCTTCCTCCTCACGCTTTGCAGGCCTAACTCTTTCTCGGCCTTCTAAGTTTCAGGACTAAGGCCCAGACTTTGGTGCTGGCTGCCCCTCTGAGGACCTAGAGCTGGGAGCTCAGGGACCCAGCAGTGGGGCAGGGAAGAAGGGCTGCCTCTGCTACCAGACTCAGACCCCAAGCTCTCTGAGGAGGGCAGGGGTGAGCCGGAAGGCCTGGCCTTGCAGCAGTGTGGGCCCCTGGCCACTGTCCTATGAGGGGGAGGATTGGCCCAGAGCTGGTAGATTACACAAATTTGTGGAGATTACACAAATTTCAGCCAGGCTCAATCCATACCCCTACTCCCCTCACATACACACATACCTGCAAAGAGCTGTGCTCTGTCATTTCAGCTTAAATATGTGTGACATATTTGGCCTGATGATGGGGATTGGGGGGAATAGCAATTGTCATAGCCCAGGGGTGACAGGGCCAAACACATCAGGGCTGGTGATAGTCAAGGACATGGATTCTGGAGCCAAACTGCCTGGGCTCAAATGTTGGCTTTGCCTCTTTCTAGTTATGAGAACTTGGGCAATTGACTTAACCTCATTTACTTAATGAAAAATATTTTATCATGATAATTATATGTTTATTTCAATATGCAGTAGAGAAATATAACCAGCACATCAATCCCCATCCTAGATATTATCATTAAGACAAAGCTAACCTGAATATTTAAA
>NW_011891501.1:0-1907 GCF_000151845.1 Pteropus vampyrus
AGGTTCTGGTATATTTTTCCATTCCCTTAAAGGTTACTGTCTCTTTCTTGTCAATCTTGATCAGATTGTCACTATAATTGTTTTAAAAACAAGATACCAACTACAATCCTGTTCTCCCCACCATGATGTTCTGATCCTACCTGCTTTGTTACTTCTCCAGTATAAAAACTTTGAATACCTTTATGTTCCCCATATTTATCTCTCCTAACATACTTTTGGGATACTTTTATCTTGCTTTGTTGTCCCCAGATTACTGAGATAGTTTAATGCTTATAGAGAGAGGATAAGGAGAAAAAGAAAAGATGAAGCAATAGGAGGAGAGGAGTGAGAACGAGAGGAGAAGAAAAAGAGGCAAAAGAAGAAGAGAAGGAAGAAAATTCCTGACAGAAAAACCAAGGACTTCCAAGTAGAAGGAGGTGGAGATTCAAGGACACAGGATAGCCATGCTATGTGATTGTTGTGGGGGTGTTTGTACAGAGCATAGGTACAGATGTAGAATGTGGAAGAGTCTTGCCTATTGCAAATTACACCAAAGTACCACAGAAGAAAAATCTAACCCTGACTATTTATATTTAGCTTTCGACATATCAGTGTGGTAAAATAGGTTTCAGAAAGACAAAACTAAATTTAATTTTGAAAAAGAATCCCAAAACATAAAGTAATTATGGATGTCTCTAATTATGGTACCTGTTCATGCATGTGTTAGTGATACAATAATTTTCATGATATTCATTTCTCTTATAAAAAAAACCTAAAATTATCAAAAACTAAACTTGAGCTTTGCTTTGTTATATGCATGGTCTCAATAGTTTTAAATATCATTAGTTTAGACTTCATAATTTTCCACTCTGTAAAAGTTCAAGCTGCATGAAGCAATATTTATATAAAATTGTCCATGAAAGGGACTTCTGGATAAGTTTATCTTGTAAATAAAATTTCATGAAGTGTAGTCAATTTTTGTAAATTACATATTTTTATTAAAGAACTTATAATACTTTATATAAATTTAAAATGCTTAATTCAATTAAATTTTATAGTATACATCATCAACAGTTGATCAAGCTCTTCAGTATTTTTTTCCCTGACTTTTACTGACTAAGCCAACTCTACAAAATAGGCTTAGTTCTATACTAATCCTCCCTACAATTAATCAGGATTAGGGAACATCAAATGTTCTTATAGTTAAATATATTTAAAATTAATTCAAATTTTGTTTTTTCTTTATCTTATGAAGAGCTGCACTAGGAATGTTGAATACTGCTGAATTGTGTCCTATTCAGAGCTGGCTCTTGTACATAGTTATGATAACATCCCTTCATCAACTTTTTGATAGGTCTGTATACTATTATCAGCCAAATGGTTTGATGGATTTCTTTCCACCAATTGATTGATCCTAAATACTATTTCCCCCTTTTGGGTTCAATAACACTTCATTTTTTTTAGAGTTCCCAGGAACTAACAAACAACCACAAAACCAATTTAAGGCTACAAATTATTGATATTGTTAAACAATGAATTTGATGTGTATACAGTGGTCTCACTGAGGCCAAATTTCTTACCACCAGTGTTTGGCCTTGTGACAGCATGAGGAATCAGATTTCATGCTGTCTTTGAGAGTTTTCCTCTTGAGCCTTTAAAACGTGTCCATGTGGCACCATATAAACCAAACATTGTCAATCACTTTTTTGCAACACAGTTATTTTTAGTCTGTTACATAGGTAAATACTGAGTCAACAAATAATGTTACTTTCAAAGAATGTTGCTTCTCTTTTAAGCTAATGATTATTTGTCAAAGTGGATCAACATGTTAAGATTTAGTTCAGGGTCCATTTTTTTGTATATATATAAAATTCTTCTGAAGGTATGCAACTAAATATGGTTCTAATGAAATGCTGGCAGTAATGTCA
>NW_011891501.1:4347-5828 GCF_000151845.1 Pteropus vampyrus
TTTTTTATTTTAAAGCAATTGGAAAACTGAGAAATAAAAAGCATTCTGAGTTATAATTTATAGCATATGAAAAGTAGATTTCTGTTTCCTAGGTTGAAAACTTTTTGGTTTTTAATTTCCTTAATGATATAGTCTAGGAAAACGTGCTATACATTTTGAAGTAAGTAGAAGACAAATCGAGAATCATTTGTCCTGCCATTCAAGGCCAAGGTAAAAGTGATTGTTCAAGCCAATATCAGGTTATAATTTAGAAAGCTTATCATCTGCCATCCTTGTTTCTGACCCTTTTGTCCAAGTTTGACTCTCAAACCAGTTACAAACTTCCTATGACCTCACATCTACTGAGAAAAGTGTCTCACCTTAGGGTCTTGGCCATAATCAGTGACCACACTAAAAATATATATATATATTGAGAATACTACTTCAATAATAGTTTCTACTATTATTACTATTATCCTGATGTTCTGGCTTCTACTGCAAATCTTGCCTACAATTACCTTAATTTCAGATTTGGGGATCCCCCTATTCCTAAAATAATAAAAACAAACAAAAAATTGTCTCCTGATTCTCTCTGTCCCATATTCCATATTTTTAGCAAGCAGCCACAAAGGAGTGTGAATTATTGCAGAGAGAGAAAGAAAGACCAAGTAGAAAAGCAGTCAAGAAAAGAGTAAGAAGAATAAATGGCTTGGAGGGGTAGTTTGTAAAAAGACTTCAGTAATAAGGACCTTGTTCTGATGGAGAAATTGAAACACAAAATATTCTTACTCAAGAGGAAATGTACCGTCCTAGATACTGAAAGACACACCTTGGATGTTAGGGGAAAAGTGACATAAAGTAAGAACTTTATTCCATTATTTAGATGGCCTCGTGCATAAAATTAGTGAAGTCAGCCTCCTCTTGATTCAAGTATTGTGAATTATCAAGAGCACTGCCCTCATTCTTGACATATCATACTACCTAAAGTAACCGAAATCAGTCACTTCCTTGAATTAAGATATTTAAGGTCAGCATCAAGTGTTAATATGATTATATTGTTTTAAAAAAAGAAACAGTATCTGGTTACTTATCTACCTTATTGTGAGGCCTTAACACAAAAGAATGATTTCCTAGAAAACAAGAAAGAAATGTTTAGGTTTAGTAACAGCACAAAGGGATCCCCCGGGAGGACTTACACCTCACTGCTCAGAATCTCTGTCAGCCCCTCCTAAAGCCACTTCAAATGCATGTTCAATCTGAAGAAAATAGTGTGTGTGTTCATAAATGCGGTTTCAGGGCAAATCTCACAGGTGTTCCCTGCCAATCAATTTACCATCATGATTTCCTACACAAACTCAGCAGTGGCCAGAACACAGGTCTCTCCCCACCATGAGCAGAGCTAGAGGGCCCCACAAATGAAAATCCTGGAGAGCAGGAGGATGGCATTTGGTATCTGAGAAGCTGACTTGGGAAAGTTAGGGAAACACAAGGAAGAGACAACC
>NW_011891501.1:7648-8835 GCF_000151845.1 Pteropus vampyrus
TGGCTCACTGCAAAGAGTTCCAGAGGTTTATGAAATGTTTGGAAAACCAGAGGTTTCTTTTTTCAAAAGGAAAAAGAACTCTCTCATCTTAAACGTCTCTCCCAGAATGACCTTAAAAGGCTTAAATTATAGGTTATTGTGGATAGCTAAAAGCTCATATTTGAAAACTTGTTTAGAGACTTTCTCTTCTGGGATAGCGCTGGGGAAAGAAGATAAGAGACATTCCTCATTTAGGTTGGCTCTCTGCTGCTGCCTTTTAGGTCTACCTCAGAAACAACAGTAAATGGCTTTCTCTACAGAGCATTAGATAAGTAAGAAATATTTTCTCAAGTTAAACCACCAGCCAGCCTAGAAGTTGACTCAGAGAGTAGACCAGAGTTTTCTCCCCATGTACACGTGGTTTGAGTCAAGTCATTTATCCTCTCTGGACAAATGTCATTATTGTTTAAGTTGCTGAAATAGCTCTTCATAAGATCTCTTGCACCAGTAAAATCTAATTAATCTATACATTGCCAAGTCAAATTCTTTAGTCTCATGTTTTCTAAGCTAAATTAGAGCAATAAACATCTTTTTTCCAGCCCTGGTGCATACATTTTATTCAAGAGCTTAGTTGGCTCTTCAGGCTTCTATTTATTACATCTCTGACTTTCATCAGAAGAGACTTCAGCTTTTACACTTTGCAGTGCATGTTTGTGGCTTCATATCCCAGTCACTGCCAGTATGAATGGAAATCACATTTGTACAGCCCTTCAATCTCTAGAAACTTAATAAAAGGCTATGGGATATGGTTACATTCCTGGCCATCTCTTTTTTTACCTAATGAGTAACTCAGCAGAGTTGTTACTTGGGAGAGAGATGAGTGGAATGGGGCCAGGAGGAGTGAGAAGCTAATACAAAGGTTGCTCTCCCTAATGCACAATTTGGGGTGAATTTCTTGGAAAATCGAAAAACTTGGAAGGGAGGTGTCCATGTAATAACATTAGCAATCCTAGTAGGAAAGTACTTGAGTGAACATACATACCAATCCTATTCACAAACTGTGCTTTAAATTTGAACTACGTAAGCTGTTTAGTCTAGAAAAATCTGAAAGTCCAACAATCCCAATTTCTGGGATATGGCAATCTATTGACAAAATTCCGGCCACAAAAAAAAGCCAGAGATGGTTCCCTAGGAACTGCAATTCTCTT
>NW_011891501.1:12105-12549 GCF_000151845.1 Pteropus vampyrus
AATGTGAGAAATATTTTTTTACATGAACAACTGGATTTCTGGCTCCTCTTAAAACACTAGAAGACCAGGCTTGCCCACATCTTCTTATAACAACAGATGGCGGAAGCTGACTAGCAAGGGAGCTTTGAGACCTGCAGGTCCTCTCCATCGGTCCCTGTTCAACACCAGCCCCAGTCGTCTCCTAGACCCACAGCGTTTTTGAGCTATTGGAGTTTGAATCTCCCTGTTCTACCTTGAATTCCCCAACGTCTTCTGCCTCTTTGAAGAGCCTCGAGTAATCCATTATGTTGAATGACCCTTCCAACAACACCTCCAGATGAGGTGGGGAGATGAAAGATACAGGAACACGAATTTTGGAAATAGATGAACTAGAGTTCAAAGACCTTAGGAAATGGCTCATGAGATAGCAGTTTCGCTCCCAAGTGAGTCATAGAGACAAGCTGG
>NW_011891502.1:0-341 GCF_000151845.1 Pteropus vampyrus
GACTTGAATAAATCATAGTGTACCAACATTAGTTCGTTAACTGCGACAAACGTACCTTGTCAGCATTTACAAGAGGGACATGGGGTGTGGCATATATAAAAACTCTACTATTGTCACGTTTTTCTGTAAATCTAAAGCTTTTCTTTAAAAATCCCTCTGGCTGCCGGGGGAGACTAGACTGGAGGGGGGCGTGGGGGTGGGCAGCCGATCCCTGTCCTCCCTGCTTGCAGGAAGGAAGGTCTCACCCCTGATGAGTGTGACATCTGGGGCTGAGGAGCTGAATGCCATATGCAGCATCTCACCTCTCTAGAGGAGAAATCGGGGGGCCCCCTCCTGCAGGA
>NW_011891502.1:666-2880 GCF_000151845.1 Pteropus vampyrus
GCACAGCTTCCCCTGCAGCTCTGGGACTTGGCTGACCAGGTCCTGTGGGTCGGCGTAGACCATGACGTGCTCCGGGCTGCCCGTGATCTCCTCCAGCTCCGCCCGCACGGCCTCACTGCCCACGCCCAGCAGCAGCAGCCCTCGGGCCCTGGCATGACGCGCTGGGCCGGCCACCTCGTCCTGGGTGCCTGACTCAGTGAGCAGAACCACCACTCTGCGTGGACGGTCCTGGCCTGTCCAGGTGGCGCTCCCGAAGCCGCGCTCTGCCACCTGCCGCAGGGCACTGCCCGTGAGGGTGGCGCCTCCGCTGAAGGGGATGGCCTCGAGGCTCCGGACCAGGTCTGGCACGTCTTGGTACTCGCCCACGGGCACCGCCAACTCCAGCTCCCTGCTGTACCAGGCCACACCCACACGGGCCCGAGAGTCCTCATCCAGCGAGGCCTGGACAAAGCTCCTCACGAAGGCCTTGGCCCGCAGGAAGCCCTCCGGCGTCATGCCCGCTGAGCTGGCCAGCAGGAAGAGGACGTCGGCTCTGCATTCCAGGCTCAGCGTCGGGGCTGCCAGAATCACAGCGGCAGCCGTCACACCACCTGGAGCTTGCAGGTCACCGTCCTACCCAAGACACCCAACCAGCACACGGGGCAGGAGAAATCTCCCTCCCAAGAGGGAGACGGAGTGGAGAAACTGAGGCTCCACGGGCTTTGTGACCAGTGCATGTCACCGCAGATTCAGACAGGGCTAGATACAGAGCTCTCCGTCCCGGCTCCTGCTAAGGGTCTCCACCCAACCACGATTGAAAAATTAAAATATATCAATTTGTAACTTCCTCCCATTATGGTCAGCGCTGCTTGTGTCCTAGTTGAGAAATTCATGAAGATGTGCTTCTATGTTTTCTTCCAGAAGGTTCATGGCTTTGCTTTTTACATGTAGATCTATGATTCAGTTGGCATTGAATTTTGTGTAGGTAGGGGATCAGCTTGTGAGGTAGGGGATCAAGATTGATTTCTTCAGTATAAATCTCCAATTGACCCAATACCCCATTAAAAAAAAAAAAAAGTTAACAAGCCCCTACTACGTGTCAAGCAATGTGCTAAGCACCTTACATTCAAAATCTGACTTCAACCTTAAGAGATAAAGCCTATGATAATCTTCATTTCATATATTTACAACCAAAAGGGGTTGAGGCACCTCTTCCTAGAGGAGAGAAGAGATTCTATATAGAACCAAGACCCCACAGCCGGGCTCGGCGTGCTCCAAGATCAAGCAGTGACCATTCTGAAGCTCATTAGCCAGAAACGGCTGCCCTACCCAGAGCTCCAGCACCCGAGTTGTTTATTCAAGGAGCACTCAGAGGCCGTATCGCCTGAGACATCAGAGCAGCGGTGCACTTGGAAGGTAGGTGACTTTAAAACTCAACGGCCCGTTTCTATCTAGCAGCTAGAAGGGTGGGAGGTGTGAAGGGGGCATCCGCCTTGGAAGTCCCATGCATACGTACCGCAGTCGGCCTGCCCTCTGAAGGCTGGCAGGCAGAGGCAGTGGTAGCTGTCTGGTCCTTCTGGAACACATGTGCCTCCATTCTGGCAGGGCTGTGAGTCACAAGGGCCTGTCAGAGAGATGCCCATTAACAACTTAGCACGTCAGCCCAGAGGCATGAGCCCGACAGGCCACCCTGCCCCACCACGGCCCGGCTTCCTCCTTCCCTGGGGACCACTAGGAAACTAACTGCAACACCTGTAGCAAGCGAGGTATGTGTGTAAAGGGGCTGGGTGTGGTAAAGGACTCTCCATGGTGGGCAGTAAGGCCCTCCATGGATTAGACTCACGCAGGGATGGATGTGCCATCAGGACCTGGACTGCGATGGACTGAATTGTGCCCAACCCCCACCCTCCCAATTTATATGAAGAAGTCCTAACCCTCAGTGCCTTAGAATGTGGCTGTGTTTGGAAATCGGACTTTTAAAGAGGAGATCACGGCTAAATGAGGTCAAAGAGTGGGTCCTATTCCAATATGACTGGTGTCCTTAAGAGAAGAGGCAGAAAGACACCAGGGATGTGGACAGAGCAAAGGCCACATGAGGACAGGGAGATACCCACCTGCAAGCCAAGGACAGAGGCCTTAGAAGACCCCAAACTTGCTGACCCCTTGATCTTGGACTTCTAGGATCCAGGACTGAGAAAATAAATTTCTGTTGTTTAAGCCACGGAGTCTGTGGTA
>NW_011891502.1:4762-7096 GCF_000151845.1 Pteropus vampyrus
TCAGTGCAAGGGGCATTGGTTAAGGAAGGTCATTCCAAAGCCTTCACTCTATTCTTAGTGAAAAAATACCACTGAGCAAGTGAGGAGTGAGCACAGCATGAACGTGCTGTCTCTGAGATGCCCATCCTTCTGCCCTGCCGCTGGATCCATCCCGCCATCTGCCCCAGACGTACAAATGCCCTTTAGAAGCCAGCTTAGTCCCGGGGCCCAGAAAGAGAAGGAGAACCCAAGAGGTGACCGTACCTGGGCAGATGGTCCTGTAGCAGGTGGCGGGGTGGGTCAAGAACACTCTCTTCCAGCTACAATCCAAGGAAATGAGTGTTAGAGATCAAGGGTTTAACAGGGAGGCAGAAACCCAAAAGATGATTTAAGACACTAAAAGCTGGTATGAAATTCCAATGGAGAAGTAGGTCAGAAAAGACTTCCTTGTTTTCTTTCCTGATTCCTCCCCAGCTTTTATCAGCACGTAGAGTAGGGAAATGTTTCAAACTACCTAGAGACAGTTAAAAAAAAAAAAGATAATGTAGGTTGGTATCATATCAGAAGTTTGATCTATGTTCAAAACTCTTAACTATGGGAAGAACTTTCTATTGCAAGTTACTTCCTGGGGCCAGCATAATACAGAGGGCAAGGGGGCAGGAAATACTGGGAATGAGGTGACTGGATTCTGGCTGTGTGACCCCAGGCTGGTTACTTTCCTCCTCTGGTTTTCCATTCTCTCTTCCATACAGTAACTCTACCTGTCGTTTTCAACTGTGTTCCCTGGAGCCTCAGTGAGAAGGAAGGAGACTGGCCAGGGTGCCAGGCCTCCCCCAGTGCCACAGCCCCGCCCCTTCACCCTAAATGTTTGTCTGGTCTGCACAAGTGTCTACATGAGGCTACACAGCTCAAGAGTATTTATTTTCAAACCACTAGACTCGATGACCTCTAAGGTCCATTTGAGTGCTAACTTTTATGTGATAACACAAGGGCCACCGTTCCTGTGGTGGCTTCCATGGTCCAGGTGTCCCCGCCGTTACTTTGAATCCACAGCCACCTGAAGAGACAGTTCTCTCCATCTGGAAGATGGAGCTATGGGCTCGGAGAGCTGAATTAGGTCACCCAAGGTCGGGCGGTTGCTAGAACACAGCAGAGCTGGGACCGACTCCACCATCTGACTCCACAACCCCTGCACTCAGCCCTCTGGGCCTCGCCCCTGGCCTGAGGCTCTGGGGTGACGAGCCCGCTGCAGCAGCAGCAGCAGATCCTCACCTGTGGGCAGAAAGCCCTCCTCCTCTTGGTTGGCAGCAGCTGCAGGGCTGGCCTCGCCTAAAGGGACTCCCCAATTTGGGCCGAAGCAATACAGGTCTCTAACATCTTCCAAAGAGGCCTCCTGCCACCAAACCGCCCACCCCAGGCTGCACCCCGCAGGGCTGGCTAATGGGCTCGCCTCTAGGGCAGAGCCTATCCTGGAGTAAGATATCCACTTGGGTTAGAAGCCAAGTCAATTACAAGCTCACGGAGTTGCCAAAAATCAAAAGTTGGTCAAGCTGCCAGCTCGTTAGAGAGAAGTCCTCTCCCGCTCTCTGTCAACGCCTAGTGCTCCATAAAACCACAAGTTCTAGCTCAGAAAGCTCTGCGGGCCCTGCCCTGCCCGCCCAGGCCTGCACTGGGAGTCAGTGTTGGGACACTGGCCACAGGACTTCGCCAAGATCTGCACATGGCTCGTCTCCGACCCCCCCTCAGGTCTGGACTCAGATGTCACATTCTCTGCAAGGTCTCCTCTGTGTTTCAAATTGCAACCACAAGCCCCATCACCCGCCAACCCCACCCAGATCCACCCTGTGTTCTTGCTCTCTCTAGCGCTTATCACTACCTACTAGTTTATTTTACGTGTTCGTTCTGTTTACTGCTGCGTCCTTTCTGCCCCCAGAATGTCAGCTTGTGAGGAGGCTGATTAGTTTGAGATGTCTATGCTGATTCCCCAGGACTTGGGACAGGAGGCCCCCCGTGAGTGTTTCTTGAATGAGGGAATTAATGAAGATCTTCCTCTATGCAGCTGTCATTTGAGGAGCCTGCAGTATTCGTGCATTCTCCATCCCAGAGAGGACAGGCCCCATCCTAGTGCCTGGAACGCCTCAGGGCGGCCACTGCTCTGCTCGGCCAATGCCCCCTCTCAAGTGTGTTGGGGGCCGTGACTGTGCCTGTCTCCTCACTGCACGCTGCCTGGCTCAGAGCTGCACTGAGAACACGTTCACCAGGGAACAAAGAGGAGCCTGTCACTTCAAAGGCCAGGCTATGAAGAGAGCCTCCAGTGGCCTCTGACGTGGCACGAGGCCCCGCTGCCTCTGACCA
>NW_011891502.1:9646-11465 GCF_000151845.1 Pteropus vampyrus
ATTAGCACTCAGTGGGGAGCTCCGTCTGCTTCTCCCCTTAGCTCTCCCCGCCCAGCAACAGGCTGCCTTAAAAGCTCCCTGGTAATTCAGACGCTCCGCCAGCGCTGAGAACCATCAGAGAAGGGGCTCGATAAATACTAAAAGCAAGGAAGAGTCACAGAGAGCCTCATGCTGCTCACAGCAGTGGCTCTCAAGCTTTGGTGGGCATCAGAATCACCAAGGGCCAGATGAACAGATTCGAGGGGGTGGGACCCTAGCATGTGCATTTCCAGCAAGTTCCTAGGTGATACCGATACAACTGGTACAGGGAACACACTTTGAGAACCACTGGCTGACAGCAACCAACCGCTTACTGGGGGGGGGGGGGCAGCAGGGGCAGGAGGGAGTCAGGCAGGGCTGGGAGGCTTCCTCAGAGGCTCCTGTGTCTGCAGCTCAGGCCATTCATATCTAAGCAATGCCCCCTCCTGACCAATGGCTTCTTGATTTCTCTAAGCCAGGGACACTCAAAGCATGGTCTGGGGGCTGGCGCAGGTCCCCGAACTGTTTCACCCTGGCCTAAAGCGTAGACACTGAGAGTAAACACTTAGAAACTAGTCGTATGGCAACTTGACAGTCATTTTATTTCTCCCGAATAATCAACATTCGAGCTTAGAGTTTGTGTTTGTTTTTTCATTTTTCCAGTAATTTATTTTTTTAATCAATCCATGATAGATTAGAAACAAAATAACTGGACCTTCCCCAAAGATACTCTGAGCAGCCCTGCTCCGGCTTAGCAGCTAGAGAATGCCCCCAAACGGGCCGTGTATCTCCACCACGTGGTAGATTCCATCCTCACTGACAAACCTTTGGGCCTTTGAACTATCATGTTCAAGGCACTCTGTTTGACAGTGCGTGTGTGTTGGGGGCAGCGCGGGGCAGTGAGCCATGAAGCAAGGTCTCTCTCAAAAGAGCCAACAATAAAGCAGCCAGTGTTAAATACCAACCTACTGGCAATGACAACGAAGATGACAGCGGCGGCCATCGGGACATGACACGATGCGGGACATCCCTGTGGTACGGGCGGTACCTCGGTCTCCTTCACTCTTCTTTTGTGACCTGTGCATGCTGGTCCTTGGCCATCTTCTCTCTCTGCACTCGCTCCCCTGTGATCTTATTTGGGCTTCAAATACCATCCCCGATTTCAGTCTCTACCCCCGTCTTCTCTCCTATGCTCCAGACTCTTACATCCAACTGTCTACTCAGCTTCTCTACTTAGAGGGCCAACGTGCGTCTCCAACTTGACCTGTCTGAAACGGAACTCGATTCCCTTGTTCCTCCTCCAGTCGTTCCATTTCAGGGAAGCACAGTGAAGCACCTGTGCTTTCCCCTGGGGCTCGGGTCAAAATCCTTGATCCTTCTCTCACACACACACATTCAGCAGCCACTTCGCTGTTCTGCTTTCAAAACATACCCTAAGTCTAACCATTCCTCAGCAGGGTCACAGCTGCTCCCCTACTACGAGCCACCAACATCTCTCGTGTGAGCTGCTCCAACGGCCCCCTAGCCAGTTTCTCTACTTCCCTTATTATTGCTTCTCCCTCTGCCCCACCCCACCAGTCCATTCTCTACCTGGAAGCCAGGGTGGTCTTCTGAAAATGTAAGCTAATTCAGGTCATTTTCCTGCTCAAAACCCCTCCAAAGACTTCCCAACTTACAACAAATTTTATGGCCTCGGGACCCTTGCGCTAACCATCCACCTACCATGCCTGTCGTTTCTGCTCAAAAATGAACTCAAAGAAGCCTGGACAGACCTCCCTATCTAAAACAGCGATCTTCTCTA
>NW_011891503.1:0-1852 GCF_000151845.1 Pteropus vampyrus
TCTGTGTGTGTCTTTTAATCTGAAGTGAGCCTCTTGTAGGCAGCATATGTAGTGGTCTTGTTTTCTAATCCATTCAGTCACTTTATCTCTTGGTTAGAGCATTTAATTCTTTTCCATTTGAGGTACTTGTCAATAGGAATGTAGTTGTTACCCTTCTTTGTTCCTTTTTTTGATACGTGTTTTTTCTTCTTAAAGAAGTCCCTCCAACATTTCCTGTAAATACCAGCTTGGTGATGATAAATTCCTTTAGCTTATTTTTGTCTGGGAAGCTCTTTATCGGTCCTTCAACTCTAAAATGATAGCTTTGCTGGATAAAGTATTCTTGGTTGTAGATCTTGGGTCTTCATCACATTGAATATTTTGTGCCAAACTCTGTCCTGCATAGTTTCTTTTGAGAAATCAGCTGCCAGTCTTATGGGTGCTCCCTTGTAGGTAACTAACTGCTTTTCTCTTGCTGCTTTTAAGATTCTCTCTTTGTATTTAACCTTTGGCATTTTAATTATGATGTGTCTTGGTGTGAGCCTCTTTGGGTTTCTGGTTTTTGGGACTCTCTGAGCTTCCAGGGGTTTTATGTCTGTTTCCTTCACCAGGTTAGGGAAGTTTTCCATCATTTTTTCTTCAAATAGCTCTTCAATATCTTGTTTTCCTTCAGGTACCCCTATGACATGGATATATATTTTTTTACCTTTAAGAGTGTCCCATAGGCTCCTTAAATTATTATAGTCTTGGCTTCTTTTTTCTTGCCATGCTGATCGAGTGTCCTTGGCTTTCTCATCCTCTAGATAGGTCATTTGATCCTCTTCTTTATTCACTTTGTTTATTTCATTTAATATACTTCTCATCTCAGAGAATGTGTTCATCATTTCAGACTGGTTCCCTTTTATAATTTCCATTTTCATGTCTTTTTATCTCTTTGTTGAAGTTCTCACTGAATTCATCTACACTTTCCATAAGTTCGTTGAGCATCTTTATAACTAGTGTTTTGAACTCTGCATCTGTTAGATTACTTGATTCCATTATTTCTGGATCTCTGTTCCGTTCTCTCATATGGTTTCTGCTTCTTTGTCTTCCCATTTTGGCTGCCTTTCCGCGTCTGTTTCTATGTACTAAGCAAAGCTCATAAGTCTCCCAGTCTTTAGCGTGGATTTGTGTAGTAGTCGTCCAGTGGCAGAGTCTTGAGAGGGGTTCGGCTGCAGGCCAAATTTAGCCCTAGCCTGTGCCCCTCCAGAGCCACCTGTTAAGCTTCAGCAAACAATCCACAGAAGCTGCGGTTAGAGTTGCCTCAAAAGGCCACACCAGAAACCAAGGCCAGCTGCCACCAGTTTGAATCTAGGCGCTGCTCAGCAAGGAGCACCTGACTGCTGAGGATACACCTGGATGTGGCTTGGGCGGGCCCGCGGGATGGGGGAGGCGGAGTTTCAGGGAATCCTCTGGGCGGAGCTACCTCAGTGATCCAGTTCGATGATGTCTCAGCGAGCGCAGCGCTGAGTCCGTGCACTGGGAGCGGGAAGGGCTCAACGGGGAACCATGGGTACCGCCCGCACTTCCCTACAGAGTGAGTCTCCCTCTGCCCTCACTCCGATAATGTCTCCCTGTAAGTCCCTGCACACAGCCAAACCGGCACTGGTGCTCAGAACGAGCAGATCCGTCACCGTGAAAATCCGCTCCTGGACACGGCCCCTTTAAGAGGCGTCCGCAGCTGCCACTGCGGTGGCTTCCGTCCCCCTCAGCCGCTGGAGACTGGGCAGCCCCGTGTCCTCGCCCCGTCCTCCCTTCCGCCGCTGCGGGGCGATGTCTTGGATTTCTCCCTAGTCCTGTGGCTCGTTCCTCTAGATCTCAGGTGATTTTTCCT
>NW_011891504.1:0-379 GCF_000151845.1 Pteropus vampyrus
CGGTGAGGTGTCGCGTCAGAAAGACTCGGGGCGAGTTCCCGGACTGCGCTCGCGACCTCTGCCGCTTCAGCAAACACACTGTTCTCCCCGGCCTCAGCCTCCCCGCCGTCACCCGGGCCGAAACCCTGCTGTAGGAGCTGGTGCCGGGGCCAGGCGAGTCTCCCGGGGACCGCCCTGAGCACCGGCTCCGCGTGGGACTCACGCGTTCCAGTGGTCGTTCTGAGGAGCGGGAGCACGCGTCAGGCGCGGTTCCAAAAACTCTGCCCTGTGTCAACAAAACCTCCGCAGCTGAGGTGGCCATGTGGGGGGCCGTGCGGGAGACCGGGGGTTTGAGAAATGGCATCGGGAAGCGAGGCTGCCAGCCCGCGGGGCTGACGGG
>NW_011891504.1:4234-4795 GCF_000151845.1 Pteropus vampyrus
GGCGCGCGGGAGGCGAGGACACAGCGGCGCTGCCCGGTCTTGTCCCCCCGGGGTCCAAGGAGCCTGCCTGAGCTCAGGGCCCGCGTCAGCCCTCGCGGTTCCCACGCGCTCCGCCCGGGCCGTCAGCCGCCACCGGTGACCCGGTCTTTCCAGGGCCAGGAAGCCACCTCCACCCACAGCTCCGCCCGGGGCCTCGTCCTGGACGGGCTTGGTGAGAAGTGACTTCGCCTCCCTGTTGGAAACCGCCCCCTGGGATGGCAGACCCCGGGACCGGCAGGCCCCCTCTGGGGGGCTGGGGGCGGGAAAGGGGGGCCGGGTCTGAGGGAAGAGCACGCCTGGCTCTGGGGGGCTCCCCTCCCGTGCTGGGAACGGCCCCTCGGCCTCCTCGGAACACTCTGAAGACACCCCAGCCTGGCCTGGCGGTCAGCGGCCCTGGGGAACAGCCACTCTGGGACCCCTGTGACGGGTGGGCCTTAACGGCCTGGCGACAAGCAGGTTATTTTGCTTTTTAAAGACAGAGCCCTGAGCGCTACTCAACAGTGCTGTTTCTGGAACACACAA
>NW_011891504.1:4845-6275 GCF_000151845.1 Pteropus vampyrus
GCGTGCGTGCACACGCGTGTGGAGGGAGCGTGCGTGCGAGCGGGTGCGCCCGTGTGTGGGCGCACGGGAGGCGAGGACACAGCGGCGCTGCCCGGTCTTGTCCCCTCCACCCCCGGGGTCCAAGGAGCCTGCCTGAGCTCAGGGCCCGCGTCAGCCCCCGCGGTTCCCACGCGCTCCGCCGGGGCCGTCAGCCGCCACCGGTGACCCGGTCTTTCCAGGGCCAGGAAGCCACCTCCACCCACAGCTCTGCCCAGGGCCTCGTCCTGGACGGGCTTGGTGAGAAGTGACTTCGCCTCCCTGTTGGAAACCGCCCGCCGGGACGGCAGACCCCGGGACCGGCAGGCCCCCTCTGGGGGGTTGGGGGCAGGAAAGGGGGGCTGGGTCTGAGGGAAGAGCACGCCTGGCTCTGGGGGCTCCCCTCCCGTGCTGGGCACGGCCCCTCGGCCTCCTCGGAACACTCTGAAGACACCCCAGCCTGGCCTGGCGGTCAGCGGCCCTGGGGAACAGCCACCCGGGGACCCCTGTGACGCGTGGGCCTTAACGGCCTGGCGACAAGCAGGTTATTTTGCTTTTTAAAGACAGAGCCCTGAGCGCTACTCAACAGTGCTGTTTCTGGAACACACAAGCTATTTTTACTCTACTCAAAAGAAAATAGATTTTCTCGCCAAACAAATGCTGTCGTCTGTTGCTGTCGTCCTGTGGGGCCATGACTGTCTAAATCCATTCTTTTGCACCCAGAATAATCCTGCCCACTGTCGTCGGTCTGGGAGAGGAGCCTGGGATCGGGGGACTAGCTGGGCCATTGCCAGCACCCCAGGGCGGGTCCCTCGAGACCCAGTGGGGGGGGGGGCCGTGACAAGCCCCTGCTAGTCTCTCCGTGTTTCCTGGTGGCGCTGGCACTCAGCCTTGGGATCCCCAGAGAGCTGTCCCCTCTGCTGATGACAGTGCGTGATGGCCCCCTTCACAAAAATTCATTTCAAAAGTTAATAAATTTTAAAAGGTTAGTAAATAAGGTTCTCTGCAGGCCATTTTTTTCTACGCCCTGAGTTTGTCTCGTGTCTCTGGTTCCGCCACCGCCTACCAGCCCCAGAGACATGAGAGCAGGTGAGCCAGCGGCCTGCAGGCTCGGGGACTGGAGCCCCCGCCCGCACTGCACCCTGTCATGGGCGCCTGTCCTTGGTACAGGGTCTCTGGGTGGTGAACGAGGTCCTGGAGAGCTGGAGGGACAGCGTGAGGTGAGTCACCAGACCCATCCCCCACGAAGGCTGGCCTGCCACCCCCTTCCTGCCCCACGACAGGGGCAGGCACAAGGGGCCACAGCCTTTGGCAGAAGCCTCGGAACCAGGGGTGGGGCACACACCCTTCGCCACCGCGGAGAGGAGCCTGTGTCTGCGGAGCTGGAGCTCAGGGGCGCAGGCAAAACCCCGAGA
>NW_011891504.1:6760-8828 GCF_000151845.1 Pteropus vampyrus
ACCCAGGTCACCTCCAAAGAAACCTCGCCGATTTCCTTCTCAGCAGAAGCACCATGGCGGCGTCCTGGCCTTCAAGGGCTCCGTGAACCTGCGAACACACGGGCGGAGCTGGCGGCCCCCAGCCCGCCGCCCGGCCTGACTCCGCAGGGCGCGAGGACATGGTTTTGAAGGGGTAACTTGTGCACGCCGGGGCCTTTCCAGGGGCTGGACGGTGCGTGTCCCCATTCAGCCCCACAAGCCTGGAGGCAGCCTCACTATCACCTTTTACAAATGAGGGATCAGGAACTTGGAAAGGGACCGTGACAGGTGGCAGAGTGAGAACTTGAACCCGGGACCCCAGAGACCAGGTCCCCTTCACGGCCACACAGTGCCGAGTCCTTCGTCTCCGAGCTGCAGGAGGGGCTGGGGGCTCGGGGAGCCACTGCTGAGCCCAGGACTATGTCGAGGGCTCACGCTAGGCTGGCAGGCGGTGTCACGGTGAGTGGGGTGGGTGATCGTCCCCACCGTCCTCATGCAGCTTGCGTCGCCGGGAAGAGGCACAGACACAGTAGCCATGTCACGGGTACCAGGCTCGAATCCAGTGGGGCGGCCGGGGCCCTGGACAGCACAGAAATAACAGCCACGACGGAAAAATGCAAGCAGATGCTGCTTTAGAGACTGAGAATGTGAAAGAGACGCAAAACACAACTGGAAAGTATTTAAATGACGGGGGAGAAAATAACAGATTTGAACGACAGACAAAAAGAGGCAGCGAACTCGAACGTCCTGTTCCTGAAAAACAGTAGAACAAAGAGCGAAAAACCGAAGCCACGGAGAAAATGGAAGTGAAAACAGGCCGGGTCTGCTCATCGAGGGGCGCGCTCCGGCCCAAGGAAAATTTAAACAGGACAAATGTATCCTAAAGAAATTACCGAGTGGCGAGAATAAATGAGGGATCCCGTGAGCACCCGGGGAAGAGAAAATAAAGGTTGAGGTGCCGTCGGGGACGACGCCAGGGGAGCCTCGGGTTCCCGCCCCGTCTGCAGAGCGTCCCGCCCACACGCGGGTCACGTCCACGCGCACGGAAAACGCACAGACGGTTTCCAGCACGCCAGGAGGTGCGGGGCGGCGCCCGTGAGCTCCGTCTGAGAAAGCCGCTTCGTGAACCCGGTCAGCCAAGAGGTGAAGGAGACAGGTGTCCTTAAAACACCGACGATCCCCCAAATGCAAACGCAGAGCTATAGCTAAACTTCCATGTGAATTTTGTGTATACGGCAAAATGAATTCTACGAATTTTGCCAATGAAGAAATGATAATATAACAACAAAATCAAGAGACGGAGAGAGAAATACATGCTTAAAATGATAGAGCAAGCACCAAAAGTTTTAATATTGCATATGGCTGTATGAAGATGATCGCGAGAAACTAAAAATACAGTACAACCTACAGCGGTAACATGGAGAAAAGCGTAAGAAGTTTCACATGGGTTGGAGAGATGAGATGCTAACATTTTTCATCAGGAAACAGAGGTTTTACTACATAATTAAAAGCTGTAAGTAACCACTAGACCATAAACAGGCAATAAACATCCAAGCTATTAGAAATACACACACACGCGTGTGTGCGTGCAAAAACACACTCATCCAGCTTACAGTAAACGATCTTTAAAAAAAAGACAATGATAGAACTAGAGAAAAATGTCATATCATTAAGTGTAAAGGGATAAAACTCACCTATTAAAAAAAAAAACGATTCTGGGATTAAAACCCAAAACCTGCCAATATGCCACCACGAGGGATGCACGTAAACTGAGCGACTCGGGAGGAGCAGAGGGAAAGAGGTGGGAAAAGCGACAAGGAAATGGAACCAAGCGAAGCAATCGACAGTGAAAATCTTCCCATTTGTTCCCGTGCCAAATGCTATAACACTGAAACGTGTAAAGCAAAATCTGCAAGGAATACAATAATAAACACACGTCTCCTCCAAGGAGCACGTGTTCTGACGTGCCTAGACTGTTCCGGAACAGACGGAAAAGCGATCCATCCAAATCCTGCTTTTGACTGAGTCAGCACAGCAGCGGCACACAACG
>NW_011891505.1:0-1420 GCF_000151845.1 Pteropus vampyrus
TCCCCTAAATACAAGCTTTCTCAGCACAAACCTTTCAAAATACTTGCTTTAGGGGAGAAATTACCATGTTATCAGCTGACACCTTCCTTGTCAGTAATGGTACTGAAAACCAGATCCAGATATTAAATTAAGGAACCTGAGGAAAAGGGAAGAAAAAGTCTGGCAAGGAGGGGTGACCAGGAAAATAGAACCTGATGACAAGAAAGAGGGGCCCCCGAAGACACCCTCAGCATGCTCGGCTCAGGAAAGCCACTAATTGTCCCCCGCAGAACCATGCCAGGCGGCTCACGGGTGACTGAATTGGTTTCGAAGAGGTGCAGTTTCCAGATGTGACTCAGGCCTTGCGCCAACAACTAGGAGCAGACCGAAGGCAAACAAATGCCACGAGGCCTGTGACTCTGCAGAGGGAACCTCAGCTTCCAGGAAGTGGGGGAGAGACAGGGACGGGGGAGAGACAGGGACAAGGCGAGAGGAGCCCTCTGTGGCCCTGCATCCTGGGTGGTCCCGGGGAGCCGAGTACCAGCAACGGCAGGAGGGCCCCCCTCAGGACGTCGTGGGCATTCCTGGGGCTGCCCTCGTGCACGGGGACTGCGGTGGGCTCCTCATGGGCCTGTCGTCCCCTCGGCCCCACTCACCTACCCCTGTCCCTCCCCTCCCCTCCGCAAGTGGTTCTTACTTAGCATTACAGGTAATTTCTCTGGGCACTATGCAGGTCATAACTCATATTCTAGCTCCCAGATGCTTTTCCTTTTTTGGTGACACATCTTCAGAAGCATAATCTAGCAGCTAAGGGTGTGGGCTCAGAGCCAGGTTGCTGGGGTTGAGTCTGAGCTCTGTGGCCTCGGGCAAGTCACTTAGCCTTTCTCTGTCTCAGCCTCCTCATCTGTAAAATAGGAATAACAGTAACGATGATACCTGCCTCATGGGGTCCTCACGAGGATTTCATAAGTGAAAACAGTGGCAACACATGGGAATCAGCAAATGTTTAGCGCCATTCTTAGATAAATTACGCATTTTGTACTCTCCTGCACAAAATGAGAATACACTCATTCGTAGACATGTCCCTAAATGTTCTTTCTTTTCAAACGAAGCACTTATTATAACAAGTAGCAGGAGAGGGAAGACACGGCCATGTCCTATGCACCCCGGGGTCTGTGGTGCCTTCCAGACCTAAGCCAGCTCCGCCCACCCCACCCGGGGGGTTCTCCAGGCCCTCTCGAACGGGGTGGCACTCAGGGCCCTTTTAAAGGGTGGGCGTGGGACAGGTGGAGCCGGCGGCTTCATGGGTCTCCTGGACTTGAGTGAGGAAGCGAGTCTGAGGGTCCCTGGCTGTGTGACCTCAGACCCAGGAGGCCCCGCGAGGCAGAGTGCTCATGTAAGGGACACAATGGACGTGGTCTCACCTAGTTGATAGGACGGT
>NW_011891505.1:6825-7321 GCF_000151845.1 Pteropus vampyrus
ATTATTATTAATCTTTTGAGAGGGACTGCCACAGGAGTCCCTGGTTTCAGTATAAAAAAATCCTTGGGCTGCAAGTTCAGGAAAACGTACGATCTGGAAGCAAGGCGACTGTCGCGAACGTGGCGGCGGTGGCCTCCATACCCTCATTACAGCTCCGCGTCCGCGAAGGCGTCGGCGTCCCTCTTCCGAGGAGCACTGGCGCCCTCTCGTGGTCACTGCCGGGCGGGCCACCACCGCGCCGCAGACGTGCGATGGCTGGGGGTCGCTAGGGGCGCTGCAGACAGGCCTGGTGGAGCCAATGGAGGGGCTCCCAGCCATTCGGACAGATATTGGAGACAGGCAGTTACGTTTCTTTCTGCTGCCTGTGTGTTTAGAATCGGGCCCAGAGGTTTTATAAATAAGGGAAAAGTCTCACTGGTTCTGACAATGTAAAGCATTCCATAATCTCTATCAAGGCACATGCTTCTCTTCGTTCCAGAAGTAGCGAAAGCATTTG
>NW_011891505.1:7371-7857 GCF_000151845.1 Pteropus vampyrus
TCTTTTGAGAGGGACTGCCACAGGAGTCCCTGGTTTCAGTATAAAAAAATCCTTGGGCTGCAAGTTCAGGAAAACGTACGATCTCGAAGCAAGGCGACTGTCGCGAACGTGGCGGCGGTGGCCTCCATACCCTCATTACAGCTCCGCGTCCGCGAAGGCGTCGGCCTCCCTCTTCCGAGGAGCACTGGCGCCCTCTCGTGGTCACTGCCGGGCGGGCCACCGCCGCGCCACAGAAGTGCGATGGCTGGGGGGCCGCTAGGGGCGCTGCAGACAGGCCTGGTGGAGCCAATGGAGGGGCTCCCAGCCATTCGGACAGATATTGGAGACAGGCAGTTACGTTTCTATCTGCTGCCTGTGTGTTTAGAATCGGGCCCAGAGGTTTTATAAATAGGGGAAAAGTCTCACTGGTTCTGACAATGTAAAGCATTCCATAATCTCTATCAAGGCACATGCTTCTCTTCGTTCCAGAAGTAGCGAAAGCATTTG
>NW_011891505.1:7907-9513 GCF_000151845.1 Pteropus vampyrus
TACAATAGGCCTTGATGGCCCAGAAAACCGGAGCTCAAATCCACGGGATCCGAAATTGGGTTGTTTTTCTTAGACGAATGGAGGGCCGTGTCGCTCCTTCTTGCCGCTAGAACAGGCCAAATCCTAAGGCATTCAGAAAAGAAGCGAAAACAAGGCAGCTGATCTCCAAATTGATCCAGATTACAGCTCCACGTCCATAAGCTACACTATTGATGATAAAAAGCTCTCCTCTACTGATCGTCTACTATACACCAGGCACTTGAAATTCAGTATTTCTAATCCCTACAACAGCCTAGCAAGTTAAGTTTTACTTTCTCTATTTTCTATGAGAAAACTGAGAATCAGAGAGGTTAAATAACTTGCCAAAAGCCACACAGCTATAGATATCAATAAAAAACAGGCAGGTTAGGCTGCAGTCATTTCCAGTGACTTATTTATTTTAAGCCAGTTATGGTTTATTTCTTATAAACATTTCAAGTCCATCGCTCCTCTACATTGTCCTTGCTCCGAGGCCTAGGCCGATGGAACCACCAGCCACGGGGCATGCTTGGGTGATGGGTCAGAGGCCAGAGAGCTCTGGATGGTACCTGCCAGCAACTGCATGAGTGATTCAGCCCCACCAGCCACAAAGGAGCCCATGCTCAGGAGCCAGGGCCGGAAAAGCTAGCGGTCAGGGACCTGGTGTGTCTAGCTCCCTCTCTTTCCTCCGGGTCTCACTCGCTTTCCCCTTTCCCTCCTTCCTCCTTCCCTCCCATGTCTCCCCGATTCTCTCTGCATCATGAAACTGCTCACAATTTTCTCATGGATTCACCAAGAAATAAATACCAGTTCTCAGGGTGTGTCCAATTCATTCTAAATATCACTAAGTGGAACCGATAATGATGGAAACTACACTTGATAAAATTTGTTACCCACTGAAAAGTAACAGAAGAAGACATCTACTTGACTAAATTTACAAAATTTGATTAGGAAAAAAAAAAAAACGGTCACAGGAGAAAGTTCACAATTGCAGATGCTCTAACCGATAGAGTATGTGGATCAGAAGCTGATGATGAATTTGCTCTATGATATAAAATTAAAGTGGAGAAGAATAGTCAATGAAAATAATTTTGAGAATATGAAAATGAAAAATGGAAAAAAATGGAAACTGTTTAACTGCACAACAGGGAATTGCATTAATTAATTAAATTGGATGAAAGGAGTTTGCTCTGAGAAACACCTGCTCAGTGAAAATTCATCTGAGGCCTCCACGTCCCTGAGCCTCACTGGTTTACATACAGCCCCTGGTAGCTTCTGCGACCAACCCCCTTTGTACTTTATTTACACGTAGAACGACTCACACACACACTCTCTCTTTTCCACTTGTGCCACTTTCTATCACATCCCTTCTGTGGGTCACTTTCTTTCCCTCCTTGAGTGTTTCTGTTTGTATGGGTTCTGTCCCCGGCTTACACACTCTCCCTGGGCGGCTTGACACCATCTCATACATTTTACTACTCCGTCTGTGCTGATGAGTAAAACAGCAATATCCTTAACTTCATAGTTATGCTTCTTAGCTTCGAACAACAGAAATATCGGTTAACTTAGGTAGGGAAAGGAATTTATC
>NW_011891506.1:0-1489 GCF_000151845.1 Pteropus vampyrus
AGTGCGGTTTTTCTCTCCCAAGATTCTGGGACCAGTAGGGAGGCAGGCCCCTGGAGACTCCTTAATCTCTTAAAGACACTAAAGTGAATCCTTGTATAGATGTTCAACTGAAACCTCAGGTTGGGATAAAGCCCATTTAAACCTTTAAGCTCTTTGTGCGGAACCTGACACAGCTCTTAAACATTTTATGGACCCTTATAGGCAGCCACTTAAAGTAACTATGGATTCCTGAGAGCCAGACACAGAAGTGAGTTGTGAAAACACAGCTCAATAGAGTCTGTCCATTCATTTAGCACTAAATCTGCCACAGCCTCCTGCCATCTCCTGCAATGTTTCCTAGAATTTCTACGTGACTTTTCATGAGGTTACACCTAGTCTCCCCAAATGGAGTGTTGGACCCCAGAAACGAGATCATGGCTTCAGTGTCACAATAGTCATTGGCACATATAAGATGGTAGAGTTTAACAAAGAATTACCCTATCTACTTCCCACCTTGATTTTCCCTACCATTTCATCAATTGAATATATTATTATTATAGTATCTTCTGCTTATAAATGAGGAAACTCAAGTTCAGAAAAGTTAACTAATTTTTTTTTTCAGGAAACACTATTTGAGAAAGTGGCAGGAATAAGTTTTGACCCAGACCTATCTGATTTCAAAGCCAATGCTTAAGACACATGGTGAGTCAACACCCCTTAAGCTGTGTCAGGAAGAAGAGTTTGTTTTTGGTAATGTTGAGGTAATTTGGCTGTAGTTTATTATGGTCATCAGATAACTGGATGGATCTCTATTTTTTGGACTCAAATCTACAGCATCCTATGTTAAGGTGGTTTAACCTCAAGGATGAACCAAAGGGCTAGGGGCCCGGTGGCCTTTCAAGGCTTTCCTTTTGCTAGATTTCTTTTTATAATCTCTACAGTCACTAACATTTTGCTACAAATAGACTTATCCTTAGAGGATATGAGGTCCAGGTAAATGAAATAGTAAGCCTGTATTCAACCATCTTATATCCTTATATAAAATCATAGAAAAGTAATTATTAATAAAGATCAATTATTATTAAAAAAAAAAGTATCTAAAAGAAATAGGTGAAATGGAGAAAGGCCAGTTCTCTTTTATTGATAGTGGCAGTCAGTTGAGTGCCTATATGAGCTGTGTGTGTGTGTGCATGTGTGTGTGTGCACGCACACGTGTGTGCGAGTGTGTATGTGTGTCTGTGTGTATGTGTGTCTGAGTGTGTGCGTGCGCACGTGCGCACGTGTGTGTGCGTGTGTGTGTGTGTGTGTGTATTGTTACAATGGAGGGATTCCTTCTATCTGACCCCCACTGCCTGTCTCTCATAAGCTCTCAGCAGCCTTAGTTGTAGCAGGATGGGAAGCCTCAGATTTACCCATTAAATTATTCCTTCTGCAAATATATGGTGAGTACCTTCTGCGAATAAGGCGCTCACCAGGGGCTAGGAATACAGAGGTAAAGGAGCCGGAGTCT
>NW_011891506.1:4759-5343 GCF_000151845.1 Pteropus vampyrus
AATTACCTCCCAAAGGATCCACCTCCTTATACCATCACATTAAAAGTTAGGGTTGCATCATAGGGGTCTTGTAGGGATACAAATATACAGTCCATAACAGGAGGAATGGGGAAGAAACTGCCCCAAAATACACAAAGGAATCCCCATGCGACACTGAGTGATTAGCTGATCTCGTCAAAGACCATACAGTTATGGTGGTGCCTGTCCACACGGCTGTGGCCCCTTCTTGAGGATGTTGCATCACCTGGCCTTGTGAGAGGAGAGGTAACACAAGGACCTTAAGGAGTCACTGGAGATGTACCAAGGGACCTCGTTCCAATACAGCGGAAGGGAAACTAAGGGGCCGATCATTACTTTTCTGGAGTGATGGGAAAGTTTTAGAAGCCAAAGGGTAGGCTTGGAGGAAATATGGCAGAAAGAAATCTCAGAAGGTGGGGGCTTGGTCAGAGACTGAAAGGCCGACAGTTAAGATTGCAGATGTGGGGAGCATGTTTCGGAATGAGGCGTTTGAAGGAGTCTTTCCTGCTGGTGCCGGACGGAGGGTCACGATCCACATGTAGGCTGAGGAAGCAGCTGTGCTATAT
>NW_011891506.1:5393-5991 GCF_000151845.1 Pteropus vampyrus
CCTCTTCTAAATCTAATTACCTCCCAAAGGATCCACCTCCTTATACCATCACATTAAAAGTTAGGGTTGCATCATAGGGGTCTTGTAGGGATACAAATATGCAGTCCATAACAGGAGGAATGGGGAAGAAACTGCCCCAAAATACACAAAGGAATCCCCATGTGACACTGAGTGATTAGCTGATCTCGTCAAAGACCATACAGTTATGATGGTGCCTGTCCACACGGCTGTGGCCCCTTCTTGAGGATGTCGCATCACCTGGGCTTACGAGAGGAGAGGTAACACAAGGACCTTAAGGAGTCACTGGAGATGTACCAAGGGACCTCGTTCCAATACAGCGGAAGGGAAACTAAGGGGCCAATCATTACTTTTCTGGAGTGATGGGAAAGTTTTAGAAGCCAAAGGGTAGGCTTAGAGGAAATATGGCAGAAAGAAATCTCAGAAGGTGGGGGCTTGGTCAGAGACTGAAAGGCCGACAGTTAAGATTGCAGATGTGGGGAGCTTGTTTCGGAATGAGGCGTTTGAAGGAGTCTTTCCTGCTGGTGCCGGACGGAGGGTCACGATCCACATGTAGGCTGAGGAAGCAGCTGTGCTATAT
>NW_011891506.1:8226-9925 GCF_000151845.1 Pteropus vampyrus
GGTTACCTCTGCTTCTTTGTGCTTTTGTGTGCTTTGAATGGAAGACTTTTTTCGCTCTCAACTGTGCTTAGTGGCTCATGGGATGCTGATGTCTGGAAAGGTCCACCTGAGACCCTGGGTGGAGACCAGACTGCAAGGCTTATTGAACAAAACAAGTGAGAGAAACTAACACGCTCAAGTGGGCTTAACAAACAACATATGATGGAAGGTTGGCTCTGAGGAGGGAGCCTTTTAGATGGTCTCTGTCTCTAGTCTTGTTGAAGATACCCCAGATTTTACCCGAAAATCCAGAACATATGTGCCTTGTGAACTATTTCAAAATCTGCATCATTTGGGGGGTGGACTCTCTCCTTTTGGTGGAGATGAGATCTAGTAACTACAACAACAAACTTTCCAAATGTTGCTATGGCAGCGCAGGAAAGAAAACAGCATGTTTGCCTGACGTGCCAGCCTGTGGCCAGTCAGAACACTGTCAGCTAAACCCTCTAAACCCCACAGCTCTAAACCCCACAGCTCGGGGATGCCCGAAGTGTTCTCCAAGACTTTGGCAAATGCCCAAGAACTCACGATTTTATTGTCAGCTCCTGACTTTGAATTGGTCTCATGTAAACCTAAAAGCAAATCTTAGCCTCTTTATCACTTTCTAAGAGAAACCCATTTATACCCAGCATTGGACTGGAATTCATTATTTCATTGTAAGGGGTGACGTCATCATGGAGCACATAGAATCCTAGGATTCCCTCTCTCTCTCTATTTTCCTCCCTCCCTCTCCCTCTCCTTCTACTTCTCCCTCTCTCTCCCTCCCTCCATCTCTCCCTCGCCCCACCTTCCATTCTTCTCGCCTCCTAAAAAACAGAAGATTTCCTGCGTCTGAAGCCATAACAATAGTTTTAACTACATCCGTTAGGAACTCACCCATGTCAAGGGGTCATTTTTCTATATATTTTCACTATAACAACTGGTCTTTCCCTAAGAGGAATTTCCTACCAGATGCTAAAAGAATAAACACTTTCTCCATCTCAATATCCTGAGATTGAAAGCCATTATGATTTTAAGAGTTTAATTTGCAGGCTTCAATTATTTTACTTTACAACCTATTATCATTTTCAGTCCAACAAGTTGTTACTTCCTGTTAAAAAGAAATGGGATTTTAAAGATCTCTTTGGCATTTATTAGTATTTTGGTAATTTGGGAGTTAAATGTTTAGAAAATATGATTTCACCAGTCTCCCCTCTTTAAACAGCTTTGGAATATGAATGAAAAGCAAAGAAGTATTTGACTTAAGTATTTTTTAGTTGATCTTGGAAAACCGACATCTCTCTGAGTAATATTAGCAGAAACAAACAGTTCTCATAGACCCCTCACATTCTAGTCTTTATTTCAATAGCAGAACATAGAGCAGTAACCTCTGTTTGGGTACTCCAAGCGTCTTGTAAAAAGAGGGTTCTGTTGCTGGAAGAAGGGTTCATATGGTTCTCTATAAGGGGGTAGAGGGAGAGGAGCTGTTAAGACTCAGTGATGACCTAGCCCCACCCACGGAGATTCTGCTTTAATTAGTTTGGTGTTGGACACAAGAATGCGGGTTATATTAAAACTCTCCAAGTGAGTCTCATGGCCAGGTAAGATTGAGAAACACTGGCATAGCCGAGTGCTTCTCAAACTTTAACGTGTGTGCGTGTGTGTGTGTGTTTGTGTGTGT
>NW_011891507.1:0-1515 GCF_000151845.1 Pteropus vampyrus
GCCATTTTCAAGCTCTCAACAGGACATCGACTCACAAACAAAAATCCTAAACCATTTAATAATCTGTTCTTGCTGGCTGGTGGGAGCAGCTCCAGCAGGCGACTGACACCCACCCCAGGGCCTCGGCTCGCCCCAGGGGACTTAACCCCGCCCCGAGCAGGGGTGCCCTCACCACCCACCTCGGAGCCCCCCGACGCTGACCCGTCAGTGGTGCGCGTTCCCATCGGCAAGTACGTGACTCGCTCCTGCCCTTTCTCCCAGGCGTCTCGTCAGAAGAATCTTCCCTTCCCGGCACGTTTGAAACGTCACCTCCTCATCTCCTCCCCTGGATGTGGTTTCCGCCTGGCAGCCCCATCGTCTGATATTCTCCCACTGCACTGACCGGCTGTGCTGGGCTGACTTGTCCTCCCCTCGCCCGATATGTGTCTTGAGATAGAACATGGCCACAGGTGGATACAGGGGCTTTAGAGAGGTAATTAAGTTAAAATAAGGACACAAGAGAGGGGCTCATCCCCAAACAACTGGTGTCCCTATAAGGAGGGAAATCTGGGCACAGAGACACCGGGGGACGACCACGGGGGGACACGGGGAGAAGGCGGCCATCTGCAAGCCAAGGAGAGCGGCCTCACGAGAACCAGCCCTGCCGACACCTGGGTCCTGGGCTTTCGGCCCGCAGAACTCTGAGACAGCACACTTCTGCAGTTTAAGTGCCTGCCCCCTCCCAGGCTATGGTATGTTGCTATGGCAACCCTAGCAAACTATTGTGCTTATTTAATGTTTTCCTCTCCCTCATAACGAGGGCACAGGCTTAGTTTAGATCAGTGCTTGTACCCCGTGCCTGGAACTCATTGCTTTGGAATGAATATTCCATCAGGATATGCCGAATAAATGATTCAACTACAGTACAAAAACCAAAAATGACTTACAGTAGTCCTATTGCTCACCAGCTGCTTTATTATAAAAATACTTGTCAAGTTCTGTTTGTAATTATTATCAAACTATTTATTGCCGTATATCACATGCATGCTGTCGCACTAGAGCATGCACAAGTCATCATCTTTATAATTTTTATAATGTCGCCATACCATGTGGAATCGGAAAAGCCCACATGTGTACGTCCCCTCTCTTGTGCCACCTCTAATTAATTTCTCAGAAAGTGTTTCCAGAAACGAAATCACAGGGTCAAAAAGTTTATCATTATGAGATTAAACTTTTATAAAACGATGCTTCTTTTTCTGATTGTAAAGGTGACGAGATGCTTCCCATACATAATCCTTCATCATATAAGGGATTTTTATAAGCAGAGAAAATATAAAAATAGACATTCGAGGTTGTAAAGAAAAAAGAAAAATAATAAATAGCTGAATTGACTTAAAATTTAAACTGGTGAGAAAATCCTAGGTTATAAATATCTGTTTATTGACCAGCTTATTTAATTCTGTATTTCTCTGACTCTCTGTCATTCACACACTCTCTTCAAGTTTTGGCCACATCTGAGAATCGCTTATGCTAATT
>NW_011891507.1:3190-3506 GCF_000151845.1 Pteropus vampyrus
CCTGCTGCAGTGCCTTGCCTGTGCACTACGAAGCAAGCCACCTTCTGAGAGCTTCAGGGTGGCACGTGGGTCGAACCCACCCCATGCCTGGGGGGGCGGGTAATGAGCTCCTGATACTGTGGGGGGTCAGCCCTCTCCTCCAGAGAGAGGCCTCACTGCAGCAGCGTCTGAGAATTTCTGGAGTGTCCCCGCTTCGTCCGTATGTGCAGCCACCATCCTCGGTAGGGGAGCAAGCCCTCGCTGGCACTGGATGCGGTCTGTGACGTGTGATTTACAGGGCTGCACTAATTCTCGACGTTAAGCATTTCAGTACCAG
>NW_011891507.1:5616-6331 GCF_000151845.1 Pteropus vampyrus
CTTGCTCCGGTCGACTCTTCCTCTCGCTCCCATCTTACTTTTTATAACTAGTTTTTAATCTCCTTAATCTTGTCTACTAAAGAAGTCATTGCAAGATGCGTCAAATCCTTTTTTTAAGCAAAATGAGGTGTATAAATAGAAACACAGAAATAAATGAGGACCAACTTCAAAGGTAAAACTGTCAAGAATTTCCAGACGGCGATGGCAGAGCGTTAGGCAATATCGGACCCTTCCGCGCGCAGGCCGGGCGGCTGGCCCTGGCTCCGTGGGGGAGCAGACGAGGGCGTCGGGGAGCCCCACGCGGGGCCACGAAGGCTAAGGATGGGTCCTCGTGGCTGCTGTCCGCTGTTTGGTGGTGTAGGGTGGACGCTCCCTGCGGGCTGGGGTCGTATTCTGGCCTGGGACCTGTTTGTTTCCCCGTGGAGCTCTGGGCCCTTCGTGGTTCCATGGCCAAAGGGGCAGGACTGTGGGACAGAGCTGATCAGAAGTTTGTCATCAGCCCCGGAGGTGGCACTGGCTGTGCCCCTGGCTACAGGAGCCGAACTAAGGCATCAGGGAAAGGAAGCCTGTTCGCTCTAAGTGACAAAGGTTCTTTGCTACCACGGCTCTCTGCCCCCAGCACCAAGGGCAGAGCCGACCCGAGGAGCTGTAACGCTGATGGAAGTCCCGGTGACAGCGGGACAGGTGGCATAAACAGCCTGGCTTGGCCAGTGGA
>NW_011891507.1:7610-8059 GCF_000151845.1 Pteropus vampyrus
ACAGCCTGGCTTGGCCAGTGGAGCGATGCGGGGGGGGGGGGGGCGGCTCTCCAGTTCCCCCTCGTGGCACAGGAGGGGGCTCTTTCCAGCACTATGAGACTCTCAGGACAAAGCCACCACCAGCCACAAGGACCGAAGGGCGTTTGAGCTGGAATCCCGTCGAACACGGACTTGGGACCCTGGTGGCCCCGAGGGGTTTGGCGTGCAGGCAAGTTTGGCCGGCCATGTAGTGAGTGTGAAAGATATGGAAGCTGATGACAGCGGTGACAAACGCGGAGACTCCACATAGTCACGCAACTGCCTCTTTCCTTGAGAGATCGGCGGATCTGACCACCTGGCACAGGCTATTTTGCTGTCAGGAGCGGGGGACCCAGACCCTCCAGGCTCGTCCTCCTGGGCCAGACTCAGGCCTGCTGCTGCCGTCCCCTCTCCCCGTGCCTGTGGCCATT
>NW_011891508.1:0-379 GCF_000151845.1 Pteropus vampyrus
ATCTGGACCACAGGGTCTCTGGGGATGACAGGAGTCAGGAGTCAGAAGGCGTGGACCGGGGAAGAGTTCCCGAAAGTCCCAGCCAGGTGCTCCGAAGACCAGGGACCGAGGGAGCAGGTGTAGAATCTCGGTTACAGGTGTTCGTCTTCACTCCGGCCACAGCGTTCCCCGGGACCCAGCACCCTGCAGAGTCCTCGGCTCCCCCATCTCCCAAGCTCAGCGCCTTGGACCTCAGTTCCCCCTCGAACCAGCCCTGGGAAAGAGTCTAATGAACACGGCTGTGTCCTCGCTACAAAGACTTTCAAAAGTTTCAGGAACTTTTTGCGAGACAATCGAACCCACCCAGGGAGCGTCTGCATGTTGACAGGGCGGAATGCAA
>NW_011891508.1:1898-3873 GCF_000151845.1 Pteropus vampyrus
CAGGTATCGCATGATGCCGGGTGCCCAGTTTCTGGGTCTGCAAGGTCCGGAAGGGCCTGCAGTCTTCAGTTTTCATCTACCTGTCCCTGTGGTGGGTGCACCGTCCAGCGTGTGACAGGTGGTGCATAAATGTCAGCTGACTGAGAACGGAATAAGTCAAAGATTTTCCCGCCTTCTTTTCCGTACTCACGTTGCCTTCGTACTCACCTCATTTCCACGCCCGAACCCCCCGCCACCTCCCCCAGGCCTGTCCTGTCAAAAGAACTGCGGCCACTTCTAATCCCTCACTCGGCCATCAAGCAGAACTGGACGATCAACCCCAGATCCACGGAGAAACCAAACTGAATGGGAATTTGAATCTTCTTCCCTTCTGGAGAGCCCTAGAAAAAACCGCTAGGACGTCCCCATGTGGCTTGGACGTCTCACAAGGATAGGTATCCTCCTCATGTGGTACCGTCTTCCAGAAAGACAAGGCAGAAGTCACCCGTCTTCTTCGAGGGTTGCCCAGAGCAAGCGTCAGATCACCCGCCACGGACTCCATTGCCAATCGCCGTCCCAGGCCGGCCCAGATTCAAGGAGAGGGGGAATAAACCCCATTTTCCGTGAGAAGAGTATCGAGTACTTTGTGCCAATCTTTAATCTGCCACAGCGGTGACTCACTCTCTTCTCTCTCCGATGGAAATAGGGCAGCAGAGCTACCTGGGAGGAAGGGGTGAAGCCCGGAGGTGTCCCCATGGAAGGAGTCACTATCACCAACCAGGTGAAGGAAACCTGGCATTTAATCGAATCCTCACAAGAAGTGCTGAACTCAGTCTTGCTAACGCCAACCCCATTCCGTCTCAGCTGACTCGACACCCCCTCAGCTAACCTCTAGCAATGCTCTGAGTCAGAAGAATCGATAGGATCCGTTCTCCAACCGTAGCTGTTGGAGACAAAGCACCGCGTCGCGTAGGATGAGCAGTGAGTCGGGAAGCCATCCTCACTCCATCAGAGCAACGGAAAGGACGGTGCCATCTAGAGACGATCGCGTGCAGGGAACGGGCCTGGAAACCCCTGGCGCATGCTACGCAAAGTCAGGGCAGCAAAAATGTGCACGCAAAACAGCGCGAGTTTTCCCCAGATATGTGGATTCGAAGGCTTGAATGTATTTCCTGAGGAATAGATGCTTTAATCACTGAAGGGTTTTTACGCTCGTAGATCGGTTTATCGGTCAAGGTCAAACAGGAAACAGATGGCAGACTCAAAAGGGGGACACCGTGGAGCGCATGGCCTGTAACGAAGGCCAGGGAGGCGTTCAGGAAAATCGGCCTGAGAGGGGGAAGCACCGTCGCGCAGACATAGGAGACCCTGAGCCGAGGGCACAGAGGGCACGAGCTAACCCTGGAAGCCAGCAAGAACGGAAGCCTTAGGGAGGGGCGGCCTGAGGACCCGGGGCCACGGCAGAGGGACCCGGCCACGGCCCGGCCGCGGTCCGGCAGGCAGCAAGTGCCCTGACCGCTCTCTGCTCCTTTCTTCTCGTCCCCTGCCAAGGCCTCTCATGGCTGATGCATCTGGGACGAGGAGCCAAGGGAGCCTGCGTGACACGGGCCACGGATGTCCGTCGGCTGGAACACACAACACAGGGGACAAGACAGTGCGGGCAGTGGACCCGGCGGACAAACGCAGATTCCACAGCTGAGCGGGCCCGAGACCAGCACTCGACTTCATTTCCGTCCCGTTCGAATCTGTGTCGACAGCTATTTCTCTTTAGCAGAGTCCTGAGATTCTCCTTCGCATCTCCCCTCTGTGTGCAGAGATGTGAAAATCATGACTCGATTTCGTTCCTCATCTTAGAGTGCGTGGAAGAGGTCTTCCACGGAAATTTAGAACTCATAAGCTTACGAAGCAGAATAAACAGTTGACTAAGGGACTATCTACATAGAGAATAGGTTTTAGAAATTTCTGATGAAAAGGAGAAATACTCAAGCAATTAAAG
>NW_011891508.1:6183-7003 GCF_000151845.1 Pteropus vampyrus
TAGATGGTGGGGGCCTGTCCTAAACCGTCTAATTTAATTTTTAGACAACTAAACCCTCTTTTGAATGGATAGGTCTAACCGCCCCCAGAAATATTCTTTTTCCAAAACAGAGCAGGACACAGGAATTCTGAGGAAAATCGTCTTCCTTTGCCCCTTCTCGGATGTCCCCTGTCGTCTAGAAGGGACAGTTCTTAAATGTGGCGCTGAGTCTCTGGTATGTCTCAGTGAGCTACGAGAGGCGTCCCAAATAATTGAGCTTAATGACCATTAAATAACTGATATTCTTCAAATGATGTACTTTATAAATAACTCGGGGAAAATTCAAGGTTACATTTCTGGAAGCATCCCTCTGGCTTGCAGTCTAATGTCTCTTAAAGTGTCATGCTGGGTGTCACCCACTTCCTGGGCCCCGTCTCGTGCCCCAGAGCCTGACCCGAATTTCATACTTCAGCGGACTCTGTAGGAGATTGCAAGCAGTAGCCACGAATTCCTCCCTCCCCGCTACCCAGGCCCTTCTTGAGATGTGTCTTTATGTTCTTCTCGTTAAGAGACAGAGACGATTTTCCCGCCTATTCATCGTCTATCAGCCCCCAGAGTCTGAGCCGGTTTGTGATTTGGACCTTTAGAATGGAGCGAAGGTGGCGATGTGAGACTCGTGAGCGTGGGCCTGAGAGGCCTTGAGCTCCTGCTCTCTCTGAGAACCCCGAGGCCACCATACAAGAGAGCCCAGCTGCCGCGTCCCCTGAGGATGGGACACTAAATGGAGACAGAGCCCAACCACCGGACGTGTGAGTGACGCCGTCCGAGTCCGCCCTACCCA
>NW_011891508.1:10578-10932 GCF_000151845.1 Pteropus vampyrus
GGTCTCTCAAGTGCTGACGTTGAGAGACTGGAAACCAGGTCAGTGATACGAAACAACTTTGTCAGCATCGTCCTCGCTTAAAACAGAGACCCCTGCAAACGAGCACACAGTGGCTTCCAACGCCCGGCTGCTCCATGGCCGGGGCTGGAAGCCACGGCACGAGATGCCCCCCAGGGCCCGCGCCCCGGGCTGTCGCATCCTCTGCAGGTCACCTCTGCAGGCCATCTATTTTCGGATCCACCTCCGGGCCACTGGCAGCGTCTGTGCAGATTACGCTGGATGTCTCCTCCCGACATCTCTCCGCTTCCTAATCTAATTATCACAACAACCAGATGTGACAGGCTCCCTCTCAAA
>NW_011891509.1:0-1135 GCF_000151845.1 Pteropus vampyrus
TTTTAAAGTTTGTGCATCCTGTGATGCCATGGGGCCACTGTTAGTATGGGTTTTCAGTCAGGCACTCATCTTGCCTTCCTGGACCAACTATACCACTAGGTAAGCAAATAATAAATAAGGGGAAATTACTCTATAGAATTCCAACTGAAAGAGGAATGCTAGAATTAGAATAAGACCACTTTACAACCCCAACCATTGAATAGTCCTAGCCATAATGGGCTGCGAACATCTCAAAAAGAGAGAGGACCAGGCAGTATGTGTCTCCTGATGGAAATGCACCACACTGCCTGTGAAGTAGTCTTGGCCCATCTCACCCCTGACATTGACCTTGAATCTGAGTAAGCCTTTGAATCTAAGTAGATATTTACAGGAAATACAAAGGATAGAGAAAAATGTTATATGACACCATGGAAACACAATCAGCAAAATTCATCTATGGAAAACTCTAAAAGAGAAACAACCAAGTTTCTTCAGCAAATAAATTACAAGGAATAAGGATGGCGGTGGGTGGGGGGACCTAACCCAGATTAAGGGGCAGTTAAGAGACGTAGACCCATTACAAAGTATGCCTTTATTTGCATCCTGATTCATACAAACCAACAAAAAATAATATGATGTATTCGAAACTATTGATAATCAACCAGATATTTTATTACAGTTAAGTAACAATTGTTATTTCTTTTAGGGGTAATAATAATATTTTGGTTGTAAAAGAAAAAGAGAAACTTTTAGAGACAAAGATTTACAGATTTTTTAAAATCAATTTTTATTTGACAAATCAAGTATTTTCTGGAATTATTTCCCCTAGGAATTCCCTCTGGCTATTCCTCCCCTCCTTCTCCCCCACCCCTGAGTTTCCCCTCCATACATCTCAGCGATACCTCGTACATATCTTTATCTTTGCACCTAGATATTGCATAATAATCTACATGGGTGTCTCTATCACTAGACCGAATACCATAATAAATCACACCATAATTAAGTTGGCATCCTCAATGCCTGGCACATGGTGAAATCAATAAATGAGTAAATATAGGAATGATTCATTAAAACCAGTACTTTATTTTCAGCTATACATGTGTATAGCAGCCATAGAGGCTTTTCTCTTTTTTTCTTTTTTCATCTTTATTGAGAT
>NW_011891509.1:2195-2511 GCF_000151845.1 Pteropus vampyrus
TTTTTTTTTTTTTTGCATTTTTTTTATTGTGGTAAAACATATATACATAAAATGTGCCATTTTAGGTATTTTTAAGAGTGTGGTCCAGCGGCGTTAAGCACACTCACATTGTTGTACAGCCATCGCCACCATCCGCCTCCAGAAGTTTTTCATCTTCCCAAACTGAGACTCCTTATTCCCTAAACACCAGTAGCCCATCCTCCAACTCTGTCCCTAGCAACCGCCAGTCTACTTTCTGTCACTAAGAATTTGTCCTTTGCCTTTTGGGTGGTTTCAATAAATATCATTATCATTATAAGGGCGATGGGATACCAAA
>NW_011891509.1:2561-4705 GCF_000151845.1 Pteropus vampyrus
CCATTTTAGATATTTTTAAGTGTGCGGTCCAGCGGCGTTAAGCACACTCACATTGTTGTGCAGCCGTCACCACCATCCACCTCCAGAAGTTTTTCATCTTCCCAAACTGAGACTCCTTATTCCCTAAACACCAGCGGCCCATCCCCCTACCCTGTCCCTAGCAATCGCCAGTCTACTTTCTGTCACTAAGAATTTGTCCTTTGCCTTTTGGGTGGTTTCAATAAATATCATTATCATTATAAGGGCGATGGGATACCAAAGCAAGTAAGACGACATCTTTTTATATTTATTTTTCAATTTTTCAATGTTTGATCATTAAATGTGTAAATGACCGTTGGTTCTGCTTCTATTTTGGTCCACTTGCCTGCCGGGCTGTTTTAGGTGCATTTTTGTGGTTCTTTATATAATCAAATATTGGACAGAGAAGTGAAAAAGGCTCTACTCAAAAATAAAAGTGTGCAAGGGAAATAAGTTGCACCATCGGATTCCCAAAGGTTTTTAATTACATGCATTTCAATGGCATCTCTCTTCAGGAACCCTATTAGCCATGGAGAATTAACAATTTTCTAAGTTTGAAACAGTTGATTGATTTCCCACTAAAAAAAAATTTTTTTTATCTACTTATTCATTACGTTTTAAAATAAATAACTCTTTCTCAGATGTCTCTCAGCTGACACATCAGAAAACAGGCAAATGGTGACCCTTAGCAGAGAAGGATCCGGGTGAATTAAGTGGAGCGAGCAGCCAGTAGAGCAACTTCTCAGCGCCTAAGGGCCAACGGCGAGGCAGAAAGACTTTGTTCTGCTGTAAAACCCGACTGGCAGGGTGTGAAGTGCTGCAGGGGGAACACAGTCCTAATTACAGAGGCAGGACCCCTGGGTGCAGGTGCCGGGGTCCCAGGAGGCCGGTGAAGAGAGAACGGAGTTAAACCCACGTGTCTCTGGGCCTGACCGTCCAACTCCTTAGGAGTCATTTTTTTTCTTTTGTTTTCATACAAATCGGGACAAATAGAGACTGGAGAGTAAAATCTATCCCTATGTCAACCCCTTCAGCTTTGTGATAAAGTAGAAATAAAAAACGGGGAGAGAGACTTAGTGAGGAATGGAGATAGGACTCTCCAGTGAGTTTTAAAGAGACTAATTGAATGAAATACTTTTCATTATTATTAGTGTCTTGTTTTAGAAAAGTTCTCGCATCCCCGAATCTCCTTGAAGTGATACTGCGTCTACTTTTAAGATCTTTAAACAAGTTTTCTATGTATTTTGTTTTATTAAACATGTATATAATACATTAAAAAAAATTATGCATGGTGTGTGGGGGTATGGTGTAGACAGAGACCTAAAAAGTGGACGAATATATGAACCACTCTTTTTTTGTCTGTTTCATCAAGGTGTTTATTGGAACCTGATTGTCAGCATCTGTGCAGCAAATACGATTGTTTCTATATTAGTTCACATCCTAGTGATACATCCTTGCAAATCTTACCAGTTAAACTGATAAAAGTTAAATTACATAGTTTAAATTTCCACTTGTACACAGTTGACTTTTTTTATTTAAGTATAGTTGGCATATAATATTATACTGGATTCATATCCACAATATACTGATTTGACATTTTTAATAATGTGATCACCAAACTAAGTCTAGAAACCATCTGTCCCCAGAAACCCTGCTTTTTAGATATACTCTCTGATAGGCAAAATATTAAAAAGGGGGGTTTTTGCCATGATGAAATTCTTCTTGGGATAAAAGGTCAACCATTGATCATTCAATGGTCCCACAACTCCCTTTAATAATGTCCGAAGAACATTTCTGGTGCAGTAATTACAAGGGATTTTCTATGAGAATGATCTGTACTTCCCTTACTACACACTAATTATCCTTCTAAAAAGTGGGGCTTGCCTGGACGTCCTCCAACTAGACCCCCAATCTCGAAGGAAAGCTTCATTTCCCGCCCCCCAACCCCCCAACCCCAGGCCAGGCCTCAATTATTTTGAATTGTATTTCTAGAGGCTTTCGACAAGCCTAGAAGCAACCACATTTGTGGTGTGACTTTATCCCTTGAAGGCAGAGAGTAGAAGAGATTCTAGGGAGCTTTCAGAATCCTTTCCGGGGCCAACCCTAAAAAGCCATTGGTCTTGAAA
>NW_011891509.1:5615-7806 GCF_000151845.1 Pteropus vampyrus
AGGGTATCAGGGGTGCTTTCTGCCAGTCCTTTCCACGTTTCAGTACCACACCCTGATTAGTCAGAAAGCTCCCTGGAACACCAGGCTGTGCAGAAGCTGACAGGCAAAACTCATTCCAGGAGGCTTGATTTCCCTCCCGCCGGCTGGCAGAGTTATTGTGGTTCACCTGGCAGAAAGACCATTCCCTTCGTCCACATTTCAGATGAGGCCCACGGAGGATGGAGAATGCAGTGAGGCTGAGCTCGGGGGAGAGAGGGGAAAAAGGAAAAAATCACGTACCTCCGTGTCTTTTTTTTTTTTTAACGGAGAAACGAGTGAAAGAATAAATAACGTAAGGTCCTTTCTTGAAATTTATGAATATAAATGTTTTTTCTTGGTAAAATAAAAATAAAACATCGGTGACCGTAGGGCATTCTCCGTCACCTTTTCCTTTTTCCTTTTTCCCCCACAACTTACTCGTCTGTCCAAAGGACTTTGCATCATGGTCCTCTCCCATGGGTGGATTCCATGCAAGCCCTAGAATGTTTTTCTTCCAGGCAGAACACGAAACTGGTTGCTACTTTAAAAAAAAAAAAAAAAGTTTTACCCTAACTCAAATCATGTCAGCTTCACCGATTTTCGCATGATGACAATTACTGCCAAAAACACAAATTTTCGTGGAAGGAAAACACTTTTATCTATTAGGTTTTTACTCCAGGTTAGACTCATTACTGCCTTGTGTCTTAGAGTTTACTTTAAAGTAAATCTTAAGAGGAAGTTAAATATTCTACAGAGTGAACCCTACTCTGCAGCTAGTGGTTAGCTCATACTTTCTAGAAAACCCAGTCTCCAAAGAGAAACGAAAGCTGTTAACCCCAAATACTGTGGCTTTATTTTAAATAATTCCATTTTAGGCCAAATTAAGAACATTCACGGATCAGTTTCCCTTTTCAAAATGTCAAAATGCTTTATAGAGATGTAGAAATTAAGCCTCATAAATCTTTTTCAAGGTAAAAAAAAAATCAAACATGTTTACAGAAAGACAAAATTTTAGTTTTCTCTTCTGTTTTCCTTTCTGTGTCTAGTGGTAACAGCAGAGGTGACAGGTGGCCCCAACACTGTGCAATGTATTGGAAAGAGGTGGTAGATAAGACCACCTTTTTCTCTAACTAGGAAATAAGCCAGGCTGACCCACACCTTCTTTGCACATGGAGAAGAATGACCGAGAAGGTTTCCCAAGAAAAACACTCTGGCGGGCAGTGGGAGTCCCAGAGACAAGGGGCTTCCAGGCTGTAGCTCAGTCCCTGGGGCTCCCTCAGACTCTCTGTAACTGCTCCAGGCTCAGTTCGCATGTGCCAGCTCAGGGCCTTTCTTTCCATCATGATTCTGGCAGATTCTATATTTTCCTGTAAGTGTAAAGTTTAAAGACTTCCCATGTTCCCCAGTTAAATGTAGTATATCCATGACAGGGAGAGAGTGAATCTTTTAGAAAATAGATCAGTTCTCCTCTTATATTTTCTTTACTCTACCCTCTGTCCTAAAATAATCCCATTTATGCCCTCAATATTTTAGTGTCAAAAGAAAATGCTCTAAGCGGGGGCAGAGGGAATGGGGACTTGTTCAGCAGACACAAAGTTTCAGTTACGAAGGATGAACAAGTTCTAGAGACCTACTGTGCAACATAGAGTCTATAGTTAATAGGACATTCTGTTCACATAAACATTTAAGAGAGTAGATCTCATGTTATCTGTTCTTACCCCAATAAAAAAAAAAAAGAAAAGAAAAAAGAGAAATTAATATAAAATGGCAAAACAAGTTAACAATAACAACAACAAAAATCCTCTAAAGAAGAGTTAATACGTTTAAATGCTAGGGAACCTTGAATAAAGTATCCAATAGAAACAAAAACATGGGGAAGGCAAGCACGCCTCACAAATTGTTTCAGCATCCTTGCTGAGAGATGATGAGCAGGCAGAAACAAAAGATCCCTCTGAAGGATTTGAGAGATAATTCTATCCCCATCTACAACTGCGCAGCTTTCTTACAAAGGGTTCTTTAAATATTTCCGATGGGAATGAAATGAATTATGGCTGATGAGAGGGGGGGAAGGATGAGAAAGGGCAGGATGTCCGGCAAATGAAAAGGGTGAGTTTCCTTGTCAGCCATGCGTACCCACCTCCCGTCTTCAAAGAGCTCTTTCCCTCTTTTTATT
>NW_011891510.1:0-417 GCF_000151845.1 Pteropus vampyrus
AAGGAAGGAAGGAAGGAAGGAAGGAAGGAAGGAAGGAAGGAAGGAAGGAAAGAAGGAAGGAAGGAAGGAAGGAAGGAAAAGAGTGAGGCAGGGAGAAGAGAAGAAGGAGGGAGGAAATTTATTTCAGGTTGGGAAAGAGTCCCTTACTTCCTCCTCCAGTGTCTTCTGCTTTGTTTCTAAACAGGGGAGAGCTCCCATCAGCTGGAGCAGACTCCTCGGTTTCTAAGTGTCCAGGAGGAAGAAAATTTCATTGTGTACTGCAAGTCCTCAAGCATTTTCTCTACCTTTCAATGGTACAGACAGAAGCCTAAGGAAGGTCCTGTCCTCTTGGTGACATTAGTTAAGGGTAAAGAAATGAAGATGCAGAAGAGATTAACAGCTCAGTTTGGGATTCATCTGAAGCAAGAAAGGACAGCT
>NW_011891510.1:1432-3401 GCF_000151845.1 Pteropus vampyrus
GGAAGGAAGGAAGGAAGGAAGGAAGGAAGGAAGAAAAAGAGTGAGGCAGGGAGAAGAGAAGAAGGAGGGAGGAAATTTATTTCAGGTTGGGAAAGAGTCCCTAACTTCCTCCTCCAGTGTCTTCTGCTTTGTTTCTAAACAGGGGAGAGCTCCCATCAGCTGGAGCAGACTCCTCGGTTTCTAAGGAGGGAGAAAATTTCATTGTGTACTGCAACTCCTCAAGCATTTTCTCTACCTTTCAATGGTACAGACAGAAGCCTAAGGAAGGTCCTGTCCTCTTGGTGACATTAGCTAAGGGTAAAGAAATGAAGATGCAGAAGAGATTAACAGCTCAGTTTGGGATTCATCTGAAGCAAGAAAGGACAGCTCCCTGCTCATTTCTGCAGCCCAGCCTGGGGACGCAGGCATCTACCTCTACACAGCAAGTGCACAGTGCTCTCCAGGCACCTGCAGCCTGTATTCAGACCTGCAGCTGGAGTCAAGCCAACCCCGACTCTGGGGTTTTAGACTGGTAGGCACACAGACTTGCTTCCATTTACACATGGCAGGAAGAGAGAATGTGCTTTAAAGGAAGTGAGTAAACTGAGCTTTAAGGAAGACTAAAACATGGCAAGTCCTATAAATGAGTTAAAAACGTTACCTGAGTCTTAGGGTGTCCAGGAGTCTAACCATTGTCTTTTTTCACTTTCAGAGAAAGTGTCCTGCTCTAGGGAAGCTACCAATCGCCAGTGATGCTTTGTTCTCACTAGCCCCTGGAATGAGAACACCTTGTTTCCCCTGTTTAGAAAAAAACGCATTTGGGATAGGGTAACCAGGGTCCTAATACAAGTACCAACAATCATGTGCTTTCTTTTAGTGTAAAATAAAAAATCAATCCCTGGTTATTGTTTTCTGGAAAACTGTGCCTTTACAGTAAATGCTTTTGAGGGTAGATATCTTATGTCATGTTCATTTATTGTTTCTTCCTTTGCTCCAGTAAATCCCTTACTTGTACTCTTTTCCCAGGAAGAAAACAAATTCTTTGACACACTGTCCATCAGTAAGAGATGTTGCCCTATGGGTCACCATAATGGACACAAGCATGTGGTGAAGTTCATCAGTTGCAGAGATCTTGTTATTGGTAGCCATTCTGATTGTCAGTTGAGATGCATCCACGACACTGAGCATTTAAGATGCAGCTCAAAGTTGAGAATAAAGAACTAGGCTAAGGTCATTCTAGAACAGAAGAACTTAGACGACCCGGGGAATACTCAAACTTTTATTTAATCAGGGGTCACCAGGTGGTTGACAGTTTCTAACTTCAAACTCAAGTGATCTAGATGGCCCAAGTTACCTACCTGAGATTCCCCTTTCCTACAAATAAGTGGTAATGAAACTAATAACAAAATACCTTGACATTTTAATTCTAACCTTCAATGTCAATTTGTTTGATCTTGGCAATTCTATTAGTCATTCAGATATCTTCAATTATGAAACATGGGTTAAAACTAGATGAAATCTATTTTCTTGTAGCCCAATGGTGATAAGCTTCCATGTACCTCAAACACTTGCTGACAACTCTTTTATGCTTTTCGCTTATATGATGAATAAAAGGAAATCAGTCAACTGACATTTCTACAAAAAAAAACTTTTCTTCTTCATGCCAGAAATGTTCTGTCTCTTAAATATAAAATTTCAAACTGAAAAAAGAAAAAAAAGATCCCAACTACCAAAAAGTATAAAAAGAGAAATAGGAGGAAATACTGCAGCTTCCTCAAAAGCAAGAGTCTGCTTATGTACATAATGTATGTGTAGTGGAGTGTCTACATGTATGTGTGGTGTCTGTGTGTGTAATATGTGTAAAGTCACTTACTTTTACTTCTTCTTCACCAAAAAGCTAAAGGCATTCCTGATACATTTCTTAAGAATAATATCATGTGGCCATCCAAAGTGGTCCCTTAATTAGGAAGCTTTATTATTTAATGGGAGA
>NW_011891510.1:3451-3695 GCF_000151845.1 Pteropus vampyrus
AGCTAAAGGCATTCCTGATACATTTCTTAAGAATAATATCATGTGGCCATCCAAAGTGGTCCCTTAATTAGGAAGCTTTATTATTTAATGGGAGACATTTTCAGTAGTCATTCCATTTTGGGTGAGCTCAGAGATCTCAGATTTCTGAGTCAAAACAGACCTCATTGGAGGGCCTACCCACTCTACTGAAATGCAATGTGTTCTTACCTTCTCAAAGCCACACCACAGGCTGTTCATTTAAGCA
>NW_011891510.1:4840-5171 GCF_000151845.1 Pteropus vampyrus
TTATTTTCTTGATAAATCTGTAATTTCATGGTAGGTAGCTTAGATTAAGAAGAGAATAACATAAACTTCAGTTTCAAATTCCAGAGTGAATTACAGTATGACTTAAGCTACAATGTGAATTACTTTTCCATCAGTATTCATGTCCAAAAATGAAAACTAATCCTCCCCTTCTCTGCTAGGCACTCACACTTTGTCATTAGGGAGACAGTAGAATTGAAAAGCAAGTCTTTTGTCTGGTTCCTTGTAGGGCATCAGGATTGTATAAGATTATATTGTTAATGCTGTCATGTGCCTGGAGAAGTCACTAGTAATATTTTTTCCCAAGGTTTGA
>NW_011891511.1:0-1150 GCF_000151845.1 Pteropus vampyrus
AAATGACACCACATGGGCGGGCAAGTGAAACGGTGTGCGGGCCCTGCCGTTAGACCCTGTGCTTCTCTGACAGCAATGTCAGTTGTCCTGACATTCAGGGACCTTGGCTAAGAACTCGACAGATGCTAAAAGCTGTGCCATAAAGCAATAGGGCCATTTTGTCAGCCAAAACATGAAAATGCGCAGAGGTCGAAAAAGATGGGGCTGACTGGCACTCCTTGATGGTCCTCCCATTCGAGGAAGACATGGTGGCTGTGCCCATGGCCCGAGCGCTCAGTTGGCCCCCGGCAAAGGCTTGGTGAGCTGACTCACAGAGGAGTTTCTGGAAAGATTGGATAACTAACTCCCCCCACCCCACCCCCAGAATCCTGTGCTTTGGTGACTCAGGGCTGAACGGCTGGAGGAGGAACATTTGGATTGAATGATGCTGCCCCCCACCCCTGCAAAGCTCTCATCCTGGCCCTCCCACAGCGCCTCTGCTCTCCAGGCAACAAGAGCCACCAGCACTGGAGGAGCAGAGAGCTAACACAATGGCCAGGCCAGGCCCAGGGGCTATAAAGGCACAGGCCTGTTCCGCCTCAGGAAATGAGACCTCCCTCCTCATCCCCAGAGACCGGTCTTGGCTAGCAAGGCCTGGCCTGTGCCCTGTTGAGGAATAACATGGAGAACCTTTTCAAAGAGGACTGGATCACAAGGCTAACCGTGTCGAAATCCAGGTTGTTCTAAAGGCACAGCTGGGCCTTCACCTCAGAAGTGGCCAAGCCCGTGTGCTCAGGTCCTGTCTGCTCCTCACAGAAATCTCCGCATGGGGTGACTGGGCAGCCCCAGCCCTCACCCTCTCCTCTGTGGCCCTGCCCCCTTTCTCACCAGAACCCCAAGGCCAGTCCCAGTCCTTCCCAAGGTGGAGGGGCAGAGAGCTGGGCCTCGCTTGGGTGGAGAGGTCTTCGACCCGGCGCTGCCAACTGCTGGCCCAGCTTTGACACATGGCACTATGGCGGGCCTTCGGCTGAAGGCAGCTATACCTGTTCAGGTGTCCCTTTTCCAGGTCCAATTCTGGGCCACTTTTCAAGTGAATAGAGCCTTGAGGAGAGGCCCACCCTGTCAGGCCCCTACTTGGAGACGCCTCTCCCTTCTGGGGGGCCCTGGCACT
>NW_011891511.1:2170-2542 GCF_000151845.1 Pteropus vampyrus
CTGTCTGCTCCTCACAGAAATCTCCGCATGGGGTGACTGGGCAGCCCCAGCCCTCACCCTCTCCTCTGTGGCCCTGCCCCCTTTCCCACCAGAACCCCAAGGCCAGTCCCAGTCCTTCCCAAGGTGGAGGGGCAGAGAGCTGGGCCTTGCTTGGGTGGAGAGGTCTTCGACCCGGCGCTGCCAACTGCTGGCCCAGCTTTGACACACGGCACTGTGGCGGGCCTTCGGCTGAAGGCAGCTATACCTGTTCAGGTGTCCCTTTTCCAGGTCCAATTCCGGGCCACTTTTCAAGTGAATAGAGCCTTGAGGAGAGGCCCACCCTGTCAGGCCCCTACTTGGAGACGCCTCTCCCTTCTGGGGGGCCCTGGCACT
>NW_011891511.1:5172-7133 GCF_000151845.1 Pteropus vampyrus
GCGTGGCTGCCTCCCCCCACCGCTCCCCCTGCCGCTCCCAACGCTGCAAGGCCCAGCCTGGGCCCCCTTTGGCTCCCTGCACCTGGACCGAGGCCCGATGCCAGATTAGGTCACGTGCTGCTCTGGGGCCAGGCTGCACCAGCACCTCTCTGCATCTCACGCCCGCCGCTGGAGCCACCACTCCCCCTGGTCCGGGACCATCCCTGCGGCCTCAGCCCGGGCCCGGAAGCCCTAGTAAGTCCCTTACAGGGACTGAAATAAGCGAAGGCAGGAGGAAGCTAAGACCCGGGGCAGTGAATTGCCCAAGGCCCCACAGCGTCATTGGTAAACCTGGAGCTAGAACCCAGAGCTGCAGGTGGCAGGGACCACATTCTAGGGTAGCAGTCAGAGAGCGACAAAGCCAAAGCAGGTAGTATGGCTGGGTGCCATCCCAGGGCCTCTGCGTAAAGAGAACTGTAGCTAGCTCCCGGTCACTGTGCTGGGAATGAGGATGACAAACACGATGTTACTAAACCATCCTGGCAGTTCTTAATGAGCTGTCAAGATGAAGAAACTGAGGCACGGAGAGACAAGGTCAAGGACCCTAGGCAGGCCACAGCCTCCGTAGAGGGGACTGCCTCTGCCCTCGGGGACTCGGGTCTGGGCTGGGTCATTCTTTCTTGTAGGCTGGAGAGGGGCCAGTGACCCAGCCAGAGCAAGGAAGGAGGCAGCTCTTGGTCGTAAGAGGGGTCCTGGCGAGCTGTCCATGGCGTCTGAATCAGCAAGGAACCAGCTATGGAGAGGGCGTGGTCCGCCTTTGATCCAGGCCAACCCTGCCATGGTGGCATCCTAGCCTGTGGCTCCAGGGTGACAGACGGGCCCCTAGAGCAGGTGTGCCCCAGCTTAGATGAGGGCATTCTCCTCTGTCACCCTTTCTTGGCTCAGCCCCTGTCCTCTATGCAGCCCCCCAGTTCTTGCCGCCCCTTCCCCACTTTCCTGCTTGAGAGGCTTGCCACCGGGAAGGCTCGAGATATTTCTGCCAACTCTGTGGGGATTTTCCGTCTAAATTTAGAGGAGCTATTACCCCGGAGCGGGTACCTGCTTCCCATATTGGTGACTCATTTGCATCCTGAGAGCACCCAGCGCAGATGCGGGGCCACGTGACCTGTCGCCCCTCGGATCCAACCCCTGGGCAGAGAGAGGGCGAGAGGAGGGTGGGGTAGGCTAGGACCCTGTGACAGGGAAGCTAGAGGGATCAATCTCATCACCTACAGAGAGATTCCACCAATGGGTGGGAAGAGGACAGCCATGGCTCTTGACACTAGCTTGTCCAATGGGGGGGGGGCTGTGATGAGTCACCGAGCCCCTTGCAGGGGTCCCCACTGTCCTGCCTGTAGATGACTGTACATCCTCAGTCACTGTGTGCCTGGGCAGTGCGGCGAGTCAGCTCCTCACCGTCTCTTGTCTCATCCTGACACCCGGCATGCAGTGAGCGCTTGGCACCTGCCAGCTGGGTCCCCCCTCAGGTCCCCCCTATATCATTGTCAGTATCATTTCATTATCGCAGAGACAAAAGGCTGGGCCTTTGGGGGCTTTGAGAATCATGGCTCAGCTCGGGTCGCTCTGGGGTCCCATTTGACTGCTGCTCTCAACGTGGAGCAGTGGCCCGAGACTGGTCTTCACTGCACCCCCACTGAGGGGCCGGCATGGAGTGCGACCATGGGTGTAACACAGAGCTCAATTTGTCAACCTGATGTTGAAGAGCTGGCCAGAGCCACAGAGACTATGATAGTGACCTTACCTTCCCTGTGGCATGCGGACCGGTACTGTCTGTGGTCTGCAGCCCCAGAAGGGAAAGGGGGCATTGAGGATGGGGATCCCAAGGCTGTAAGCCTAGGAGGACTTCCCAATCATCAGAACAAAGTCACTGTGGCTCAGACGCAGACTTGCTGTGCTCTGGCTCTTAGTCCTGCCCCCATCCA
>NW_011891511.1:10658-11029 GCF_000151845.1 Pteropus vampyrus
GTTGACAGAATGTTTGGAAGAAAGGGGCCACATAATGTTGGCGTCTGTCTCCAGCACTTTGCACTCAGTCTGGCTCTGGGATGGGGCGCAAGCCACGTGTGTAGACCAAGGAGCAGATGAATCTAAGAACTTTGTTTTAATTGCTAGACAACTTCAACAGGAACGTGACACTCCTGATTAAGAAGCAGGAAAACAGAGCTGGCAACTGAGGAAGGGACGGGGAGATGCAGAGTCACTGGTGGCCGGCTCCATTCCTGCTGCTGGGGACTCAGAGGACCGGGCTTTGGTCTTTTTGCTTCCCTTTGGGAACCACGGCTCTGCTTTGGCCCGAGTGAAGGTACGCTCAAAAGAGCCACCGTGGTCACCTTTTG
>NW_011891512.1:0-1721 GCF_000151845.1 Pteropus vampyrus
GGGCTACCCTGCTTCTCCTGCCCGGGTCAGGGGTGGTGGCACCCCGCCCTGGTCTTGCCCACTGGGGTCTCTGGCCGAGTACCATGAGGTCTTGCCGTGCCCAAGAGGCCAGCGTCACTGTCCCTTCTCACCAGCCCAGGGCCCCGCATTTCAGTGTTTATGTAACGCCTCGACCCTGCCAGCTTCTCCTTCCAGGCATGGCCTGCAAGGGACCCAACTAGGGGACACCAGGACGCTGTTCCCTGCCCCTGAGGGAGGCCCGGTGCACGGGAGAGGCAGCAGGAGGAGGAACAGCCTGGCCCAGGCCCAGGACCTCGAGTGAGCGCCCTGTGCTGCCCTCCTGGCAGCTGAGTGACGGGGACTGGCTCACAGGGAAGTACCCCGGCCAGTTTCCCACCCACCCCCCCAGGCCACATGGTCTGATGACGTCCACTGCCCAGAGCAGGACATGGGTGCCCGTGAGCAGAGTTCCCAGGCCCCGCCCAGGCTGTGGGGCTCGCTGGGGGCAGCGCCGCAGGTAAAGCTCTCTGAGCCCTTGGGACGGTCCCAATCTGGTCCCAGCACAGCAGCGCGAGCTCAGTCAAGCTGGGAGCTAGTTTTCCTGAGCGGTTGGACTCGACGCTGCCCGCATCCCAGGACCCCATGAGCTGCCACCTGGAGCCCACACCCAGCTGGGGGGCTCATGGGCCAGTTCAAAAGGAAAGTCCGAGAAAAAGCGTTCAGGTGTTTCAGACTGGAAGATTCGATTCAGTTTAACCCGGACATGAACCTAAGGAGAACGTTCACAGACAAGCCCACTGCCAGATGGCACACGAGAAAGGTCCCCTTGGGGCCGAGGATGGCTACCCGACCGGTCCAGGGAGTGGAAGACACTGGGGCCCAGTGCAGACCAGGCTGAACCAGGGGGACCAGCGTAGAGCACACTCAAGGACGTGAAGCCAAAGGCCCCAATGTGACCTTACCCTGCGCTTTATACCCCGGACGCAGGTCACCTGCCTGAGGAACTGGGCTGGGGGCAGCGGGTGGCTGCTTGGTGCCGCCCACCTCGTCTTCCCAGGCCGCCTCGGGGCAGCTGGCTCAGGGTCATAACTGCAGGTGGGGCTCTGGGCGGGGGACCCCGAGCCTGCGTGCGTGCGTCTTCATGCTCCGAACGGCCTTGCTTAGCACCCCTCGTCCCAAACGTCCTCAACCGCCTTGCGAAGTCACCCTGCCCCCTGCCTCCGTGTCCCCAGAAGGCACTGCAGGGTACTGTGCGGGAAGGACGTACTTCGGGTGAAGGGTAGTCTGATCGTGGGTGATGATGCAGTTCCAAAGTCTTAGGAGACGGATTAGGGTCCCAGTCACCTTTGTAAATCCCTCGGATTACCTCTAGACGGGTCCCCTCCTGCAGCTCTGGGCGTAGTCCTGCCAAGCTGCTCTCGGGCCCGCGGAAGCGGCGGACTGTTCAGACCCCGGGTCGCTGGGGGGGTGTGTGCTGGTGGGACATGCCCAGTGCCGTCGTCAAAGGGCGCCTGCAGAGTGGGCGCCGGGTGTGGCTCATGCCGCTGGTGTGGGGCTGCGTGCCGGGGCCGGGCCTGGACCTCCCGTCCATCGCCCTCCCCCTCGCCTTCCTCTCCTCCTCCCAGGAGGGCCCCCTTCCCGGGTCTCTTCTGGGGCCACCCGGACCTGACAGACGCACGGCCAGCCTTCCCTCCGGCCAGTCGCCGCTGAGAACTGACTGC
>NW_011891512.1:4646-5410 GCF_000151845.1 Pteropus vampyrus
GGCCATGCGGAGGGCACACGGGGCCTTTCTGTCCACACGGGAGGGGTGCGCCTGGCCCGCGGCCTCACGTGGACACAGATCGATCCCAGGTGGCCTGGGACCGCATGCGGAAGGGGCACGGACGATGCCGCGGAAGGAACCGCGGTGTCCCCGTGACCTCGGAGGGCTCGGCGTTTCTCAGATGGGGCACAGACAGCGCTGTCGGAAGAGGACGTGCTCGATGACTGGATCACGGGAAAATCAAGACCGTCTGTTCATCGCGATGCGCTCGAGACGTGCATCGTGACCTGCAGGGGCGAGGCGCTGTGCTGCTGACGCGTCTCGGATCCGGATGTAAAGCCGGAAAGAACGGCCAGTCAATAGGAAGGGAAGACCCGAGAGGAACCGGCAGGAGGCAGAAGACGGCATCGGCCAGGTGACAGCACGGGGCGGGGCCCGCGGTGGCCGGAGGTGCTGTGGACTGAAGCCACAGCGAGGCCGTGAAGGGCGTGACGGGGACGCCGCGTCGTGAGGCCCTGGGGCGGCCGGAGGCCGGCGCTGCTGGGGGTGGGCGCACAGCCACGCCGGCCTGGCAGGGGTCAGGCGGCCTTCCCAGAAGGCGAACGTGCCTGTCTTGTGACCCAGTGGCTCCACAGCCAGGTGTCCACGGCCCAGAAATGCAGCCCGAACACTGGGAGCCCCAGAGAGTGTTCTCAGCACTATGGAGAACCCCGCGGGGGACCAGCCCGAGGGGCCGTCCACGGTGCGGCGACAAGGGAGAGGCC
>NW_011891512.1:6110-6910 GCF_000151845.1 Pteropus vampyrus
AAAGAACGGCCAGTCAATAGGAAGGGAAGACCCGAGAGGAACCGGCAGGAGGCAGAAGACGGCATCGGCCAGGTGACAGCACGGGGCGGGGCCCGTGGTGGCCGGAGGTGCTGTGGACTGAAGCCACAGCGAGGCCGTGAAGGGCGTGACGGGGACGCCGTGTCGTGAGGCCCTGGGGCGGCCGGAGGCCGGCGCTGCTGGGGGTGGGCGCACGGCCACGCCGGCCTGGCAGGGGTCAGGCGGCCTTCCCAGAAGGCGAACGTGCCTGTCTTGTGACCCAGCGGCTCCACAGCCAGGTGTCCATGGCCCAGAAATGCAGCCCGAACACTGGGAGCCCCAGAGAGTGTTCTCAGCACTATGGAGAACCCCGCAGGGGACCAGCCCGAGGGGCCGTCCACGGTGCGGCGACAAGGGAGAGGCCACTCGCGAGGCCAGGGAGAGAGGGAGCCAGGGAGTGGGGGCACGACGCCTCTGCCCCCCGCCCGGGTGCCGGGCGCGAGGGTCCCGCGGGAAGATGCTCCGAGCTGTGCCCTTGCGGCCTGCGCACTCGGCCTTCAGTGCCCAAGGTGAAAACGGCGCCCGGGCCGCCACGACAGTCCGGTCTAACGTAGCCTGGGGGGGGGGGACCTGGGGGGGGACCGCCGGGCTCCCAGCTATCCCCCAGCCCCTACCCCTGCGCGCCTCGGGGCTCAGCCAAGCACACGCGGGGGCTCTGGGAACCCCAACCACCAGAAACGCCTCCACGGTGACACAGTGCGCTCTGCGGGGTGGCCGGGCTCCTGGGCCACCTCGAGGCTGTG
>NW_011891512.1:8284-9815 GCF_000151845.1 Pteropus vampyrus
GAGCGTTTCGGGCCCGTCGTGGGCGACTTGGGAGCTGAGGGGAGGGACCTCACGGAATCCCAGGCCTCCGTCTCCCAAGGCTGCTGGGAGGAGGGTCCCCAGACCACACCCGCACACAGCCCCCTGCCTGGGCCGGTTCTGACCCAGCGGCCTGGCCCTGCGGCCAGCGCCCGGGTTCCCGAGCCTGGCCTTTAGCTCCTCCTCGGAGAGCTGGTCCGGCTGGGCAGGGGCACGCTGAGAGCGGCCACACACCCTGCCGCCCGGGAGCAAGGGGCTGGGCAGAGAAACACCCCCAGGGTGGCAGCTCGGGGAGGGGGTGCAGAGAGGGCCTTGGCTGGAAGGGGCCGTGGCCGCCCGGCCCCCAGGCACCCCGGGCCTCGGCGAGGCGAAGATGATGGCGTAGACACTGGGTGACTCGGGACCTGATGGCTGCAGACGGGGGACGAGGGTGCTCAGGACGGACACGCGGGGCAGCCCACCCTCCCCACAGTCCTGCTTCTGACTAGGCGAGAAGACAATGGGCAGAGCAGCAGCCCGGGAACTGGGCCTGGCTCCTGCTGGGGCCCAGGGCTCCCCTCCCCTTGAGCGGGGGAGGGAAGCCCCCCATCCCCGCTGCCCTAACTGTCCTCGCTGTCGTATCTCACACTCGCCCCTGGAAAGCCTACAGGCACGGGGGGCTGGGGACGGTCGGGGGCTCCCTTCTGGCCCTGTTGGACGGGAAGACTGTGCTCGAAGGGTGCGCGCTCCCAGGGCTGCATGGGCGCAGAGCCTGCCGACGTGGCTGGGAGGCTACAGCCGCTGTCCCCCAGCCCGCCGCCCCCCGCTCCTGCTCGCTGGCAGCTCCCCCGTTTGCAGACAGGCTTGCTCGCTGACCCCGGCCCCACCCCTCCACCGATGGCCCACCGCCCGGGAAGAGGAGCTTCTCCCAGCCCCAGGGACCCTCCTGTAATCAGGGCTGTAGTGACCTCACCTCCCTGCGGCCCCACGGGCGGGGAGAGCTGGGGATGGAAACAAAATGTGCATTTATGTTTTTAATTTGAATCCTGGAAACGGCCCAACGTGGTATACATTCAACGTCAGTGAAATGCTGAGAAGTGGATCTGTGTTTCAGCAACGGCCCCACGCCCTCCCCGCGAGACCCCTATGCACAGCCCCCCGCGCACAGCCCGGCCGGGCACGCAGGCTGGGGGGCGCGCAGGCTGGGGGGCACACAGGCTGGGGCGCATGCCGCTGCCCGGTGTGGAAGCTGCCGCCGTGGGGGTGCTGGAGCCGAGCTAGACTGTGGCTGCGTCACAGGCGGGCTGTGTGTGAGGCGAGGGGACGTGGCCCCCCCCCGCCCCACAGGCAGGCTCGGTGCTGTGGGTGCTCGGTGCCCACGCCGCCTCCAGCCGTGTGGGTGGGGGCCTCCCTCGGCCTGTCGCCCGGCGGCTCCTGTGTTCTTGGTGTTTCACTCTCCTGCACCCCACCCTTCCACTGGGACCCCGACGAAGTACGGTACCCCAGTGCCCCGACTACTAAGGACGAGGCGGCC
>NW_011891513.1:0-3535 GCF_000151845.1 Pteropus vampyrus
GGCCGGGGCGCATCCGTCCACTGTACCTGTGACGTCCAAGGGGCGCTTCTTCAGGGCGGCGGCCATGGGCCCGTCCTTCCTGCGCAGCAAGGGGCTGCTGCGCCTCTCGGCCACTTTCTGCTTCAGCCGGGACCGCAGCTTCAGGTTGGGCTCAGAGGCTGCGCGGAGAGAGGACCCGTCACGTGGGGCAGACACGGGCAGCCCTGCTGGTGGCGCTGGGGGTCACGCACTCAACCCTGCGCTCCAGGGCAGGGTCCTCGAGGCCTGCGGGCAGACCACCTTCCGTCTCACCCGAAGGACGGACAGAACACGCCCACACCTTGGTGGCCTCCCTCAGACACAGGATCATGTGTGCGTCGGCGGTGTCGCCCCGCGTGGCCGGCAGTGGGTTTTCAGAGCTTTGGCCATGACACTGCTACGTACCCGCCTGCTTGCTCACGGCCCATCAGAATGCCCCCCCAGGTCGCCGGCGGAAAGCAAGCTGCGCCTGGAGCTCAGCCCCGCCCAGACCAGCTGTGTGAGGGCGCTCCTACCGGCCTCCCCGACGAGGTTAGCAGGTCTCGGCACCTGCGTGAGTGCAGGTGCGCACCTGTCTCTCCCAGCGGTCACCTGAGCAGGGCACAGGTGTTTCTGCCTGGTTTGATTTTTGCTAACAGCAGCTCCACCTGTGAGGACAGAGCCGTCTGCAGGCCCGCTGCTCTGGGCCCACACTGGCCCTCCAGTCCCCCGCAAAGGTGCCGCACATGCTGGCGAAATAAAAACGGAATCCTGCAACTTAAGACAGCCACGTCACGGGGTAACACAGACAAAGGCATGGACGTCTACACGCTTAAGGGGGATGGCGTCTACTACTTAACTGGAGAATTACAGGACACAAGGCAAAACAGGTATTTTTGTTGACAGCTACACACACTTTGCACACCCACAGGCACAGGAATGCCTGCACACGGATTCTAGCCATCAGCAGCCGTCTCTAGGAAGTAAGCCTCCGGCTGTGCGGGCTTGTGTTTCGTTTAGGATAAGCGTGCTTCAGTTCTGTGACTTTTTCATAAAACGCGCTCTACGTGATGGCCCAAGGTGGCAGGCTCCCCCTGGGTGGCCTCATGCTGTCAGCCACTGAGCAGCGAAGCGCCCCGGTTTGAAGGAGGTACGTTCCTACTGGGAGGGGCTCGAGTCTGACAGGGGTCAGGGTCTGGAGGAAGGGACGCCACATGGGAGCCGCCTGCTCAGTGGGGAGGCGGCCCGCGTCCCACACGCCTGCCGTCTGCGAGGTCTCTCGGGGGAAGCGCAGAGAAGGAAGCCCTCGTCACGACCGGGCCACCCTTGTGCCTTCAAGGGCGCTGGTGCCCTGTTTTATGGACAAATGAATGAGCTGCTCTCGGGGGTCAGAACGGGTGGCAATGTCACCACGGAGGCCACCACATGTGACATGAGCAAAACGTGTAAACAGCGAGAGGTGAGTGTGAGGCTTTATTTTACACGCTCACACACTGTGTACTTGCTCTGTAGAGACTGAGAGGTGAGCAGGCTGCAGGACCAACCTAAACTAGTGTGAAGTTGACGTCGTGGGATTGTTTAATATCACGTGTTTTCAAAGTGATCGTTTTAATTCGTGTGAAGCATTCCGCTGCTGGAACTTGATGGCGTTTCACACGGCCGGCTCCGGCACAGCTCTAAGTCGCTTGGCATCAGAGCCATCACGTGACACTCCAGGGTGATGCCCAAACTGCGCTCTGCTCCCTTAAGTGGTCTAAGCATTCCTCTGAAATGTGCACGTTACTGATGCTATTAATGTGCCTTTTTAAAAACTCGATACCGTAGCCACACTCTGATTAAGTTCTGGAGCCTGCGTACCTCCAGTGGAACCCGAGGGCGAGCAGTCCCCGAGCCCAGGGAGGAGCGGATGGAGGGCAGCTGTTCTCGGGCCCTTGCCCCGGTCCCTCTCCTGGGCGGGGCCCCACACCCACCGAGAGCTGGCACGGTTAATGACAGCAGCAGTCCCCAGAAAGGGGGTGTGGGTCGGGCCCGGGCGCTGACAGACACCCCTTCTGTCTGGCTGGTGGGCTGCCCTCAGGGGACACCCAGGACCATGCTCAGCACTCAGTGAGTGAGAACCACGCATTCAAGCTGGACTTGGCCAGCAAAGGGCTGACAGGTTTCAGAACCCTCACCCCTGGTGGGGAGGGGCACCACCAGCCCCTCGCATTTCGGTCACGGGATCGGGGTTCAGCACCAGGCACGCGGCCGTCCTGACGTGGCCCTGCCACCTCACACGTCTCCCTGGGGTCTAACCGAACTCTCATCCCTGCAGCTTCCAGCTCCTGACCCCGGGTCTGCCACCCCCAACACCACTCCAGGCACAGCTCTGCCTGGGGGGCCCCGCATCCCCATGCCTCTGTCCTCTGACTTCGGATGGGGAGGCCGGTGAAGCCCCGGTGCCTCACCACGTGGCGGAGGAGGAGCTGGGTGTGACCGCTCTATAGCACTGTGGTCCCGACCCAACCCAGATTGACCCGAATCCTCTGGAGGCAACGAGATTTGTGTCCACGGAGAAAAGCTGAGCGGCGCGGAGCCTTCCATCAGGCCACGGTCCCCGCCGAGCCCTGCCGCCCAGGGCTCTCCCTGCAGCCACTCACACCCGCCGGCCAGAGCGAAGCCTCTGGAAGGCATCTGCCCCGCCCTGGCCTTCCTGCAGCCCCAGGGCACGGCCATTGCCCACTTACACCAGCACCGCCAGAGAAGGTCCGAGAGCAGGCCCCTGCTCACGGCTCAGCTGCTGTCCCCTTCTGGTATGTGACAACTGCTGCGAGGACCTGAGGCGTCCACCTGTGACGCCCCTGCATCTTTCTCTCACAGCTGTCCCCCCCACTGGGGCCCCAACCTCCCCCGCCCAGGCTCTGGCCGACGAGAAGACCTCTGGGCCCATCGTCAGGAGCTGCCGTGTCCCCACTCCCACCAGGGCACACTTCGGGCTGGGACAAAGTACAGCATGACGTCAAGAGAGGAGAAAGCTTAAATTCTGTTCACGAGTGAGTGCGTTTCAGGGAGCAGGCCCGCACGAGGTCACACGGGAACCCTCAGGAGCGTCGCCCTTAAAGGAAGCTGATCAAAGAGCCAACACCGGAAGCGAGCAAGGGATCCCAGGGTGCGACACAGCACCATGGCCCAGCTTGGGGGAGCGGGCAGTGAGGAGTGGGCAGCCAGCACAGGACCCCCCACTGGACCTGGCAGCGTGTACTGAACTCTGGGTGAGACAGGGCAGCGTGGCCTGGGCTCGGGGGAGTGGGGCGCAGGACCCCCTGCCGAGCCGGCAGCGGCACTGACCTGTCTTCCGCAGAGGGAAGTCGTCCTTGGCATCATACATGCCCAGGGCCGGGTGCTTGTAGGTGGCCGATGCCGCACTCTGGGGTGGAGAGCTCTGGTCCAGGGAGCTGTGCTGCGTCTTCCTGGAGGGAACAGGGGACACAGCTTAGGGACTGGTGTGGGCCACGTGGGTGGCCGCCCGGAGTGACACCGAAGCCCAGCAGGTCGCCCC
>NW_011891513.1:5348-5662 GCF_000151845.1 Pteropus vampyrus
CACCCCACACCTGCCCCAGCTCACACAAACGCACACACTCCACACCTGCCCCAGCTCACGCACTCACACGTGCACCCCACACCCGCCCCAACTCACGCACACTCGTGCACCCCACACCCGCCCCAGCTCACGCACACACACGCACACATCCCACACCTGCCCCAGCTCACACAAACGCACACACTCCACACCTGCCCCAGCTCACGCACACACCCCACACCTGCCCCAGCTCACACAAACGCACACTCCACACCTGCCCCAGCTCACGCACTCACACGTGCACCCCATACTCGCCCCAACTCACGCACACTCAC
>NW_011891513.1:5712-7810 GCF_000151845.1 Pteropus vampyrus
CACACTCACTCTTGCACCCCACACCTGCCCCAGCTCATGCACACACACGCGCACACCCCACACCTGCCCCAGCTCACACAAACGCACACACTCCATACCTGCCCCAGCTCACGCACTCACACGTGCACCCCATACTCGCCCCAACTCACGCACACTCGTGCACCCCACACCCGCCCCAGCTCACGCACACACACGTGCACACCCCACACCTGCCCCAGCTCACACAAACGCACACACTCCACACCTGCCCCAGCTCACGCACTCACACGTGCACCCCATACTCGCCCCAACTCACGCACACTCACACATGCCACACCTGCCCCAGTTCACGCACTCACACGTGCACCGCACACCCGCCCCGGCTCACACACGCTCACGCCCTGTCCCAGGCGGAACCTGAAGTCCACTCCTGCCACCTCCCTTGGCGCTGAGCTCCCAGCCTGGGAGGAAGAGGCCGGGGCAGGAAGCTGCTCTGCAGCCCCTGTGCCTGGGGTCTGGCAGGCCGAGGGGACAGCTCGCTGTAAAGACAGCGCTTCCTGGCAAAACAGGGCTCTGCTCGCGAAAGAACAAAGCTAAACGCAAAGGTAGCCCTTTGAACTGTCAGTGAGCGGCTCCCCCAGCCCTCCAGATACGGGAGTGACCCGACAGAGGGACCCTCCCGCCAGCGAGTCCCACGGAAGTGCTAGCTGCATGCTACGTGCCACTTCTACGTGTCCAGCAGCCACGTCAAAACGCACGCCAGCACACGTGGTGTCGGCCTTTGTGTGTCTTCAGGCCGACAGAGCCAGAGTCCCCTCCGCACGTCCCCAGTCTAGAAACGGCTGACGGGTCCCCCGTAGTCCCCCCGCCTGGGGAGCCCACACGCAGCACGTGCCCGAGGTGGACAGCGCGTCTCAGCGCGGGAGCCGTGTGCTTGTGGCGGCCACAACAGACACGCGGTCCAACAGGTGAGCTGAAAGCCGGAGGCTGCGACCCGCGTGTACACCATGGAGCTACCACCCAGGACGTGCCTGCGGCCCTGTGCAGGCCTCGCACGCCGTCACCAGGCGGGCCCTCTCCTGGGGCCTTTCTTCCAGAAATGAAATTACCCGAGAAAGCAGTAGGAAACATTTAAAGCCAAAATCTGTGAAGCCCCGCTGGCCAGTGCCGAAAGCCATGCAGGCTCGCCACTGCGTCCCGGACGCGGCCCGTGGGGATGGCCCGCACATGGGCACGCCGCCCGGCGAGGGCACCGCCTGCCTCGGTCTCAGCGCGACGAGGCTCCTCTGTGGTCTGCCGGCCACGCAGGCTGAGCAGGCTTGCAGCACAAAACGAAACACCCCATTCTGACCGACTTGCCTAGCAATCGATAAGGCACTGGGAGGAATCCGGGGGTACACGTGGACAGCTGGGACCAGAGGTCCAGTTTAAGTGGCTCCTTCTGGCGAGAACCAAGCAGGGCAGGCACCAGCCCCTGGGCGGCTCCGGGCTGTTTAGAGCCGGCCACACCCCTTGGGGCCACAACCCTTAACCGCCAGACCACATGGGTGGCGTCCTGAAGCTGCTGGCCTTGGGAATTTCTCATTTGCCCCCTGCCATGCCCGGTGATGAACTGGCTGCCAGGCAACCTGTCAGCAGACCAAGCTGCGGGCTGGGGCGGGAGGCGGGGGGGAGGGAAGGCCCACTCACCCGTACCAGTAGCGGGGGTCACTGGCCACGCAGTGGTTCAGGTTGCGGTGGGCCAGCGCCTTCTTCTTGTTCAGGACGAACTCCTGCAACTTCATCTTCACCTCCGTGCTGGCCACGGCACCTGGGAGGGGGGGAGAGGGCACAGGGCGCTGACTGCAGCTGCGCCGAGCGGGAGGCCGGGCTGGCGGCCTTGGCCACCCCAAAGCTGCTGGCGGAAAGAAGGCCAGAGCCTCCGAGTGCAGCCTCTGCCCGCGAAGGCGACTTGGGTGCGATGGGCAGGAAGACGCTGTCCCTCGACACACACCCGCCTCTGGAAGGGTCCTCCTCCCTCAGGCGGGAGACGCAGCGGCCGTGCGGTGGGGTTCGGTGCCCCCGACGCGGCACTGCCCCACGGCATGTGGACGAAGCCTGTGTCCCAGGCAGGCCTGCC
>NW_011891514.1:0-1510 GCF_000151845.1 Pteropus vampyrus
CCATGCTGTTCTTTGAAGTATAACAGTGAAGGAAAGCATTATGGAAACATAAGGTCATAGCCGTCAGAACAGTTTAAAATTGTTCTGTGATTCATCCTTCCCTGCTTCTTAACCATCTGAGTCTTAACATCCCCTTTCGTGATTCAATAAAGGTAATGCGCTCACGCCCCAAACGCACACACACAGAATTCCGCATAAAATCACAGGTGGATAAGGACCCAATAAAGCCTCCCTTGGAAAATGGTTTGAGGACATCCCCTCTGGGGTCACCTGGACAAGACGCATGTCCCTTATGAGCCCAGAGATTTCTGGCACTTGCCATGAGGCGGCCCTTCCATTGTCCTCCCTGCTTCAGGATCTAAACAGACAGCCCTTCGTGGGCACAACGTCTCCCCAGAGGACTAGGAAGCACGTGCCAGTGAAAAGAGTGAGTCAAAGAACCTCGACTCCTGGAAAAGGAATCCCAGAAGGAGCTCTCTGTTACACATTCCAAATGATTTATTTAGGGTTTTCCAATCAAAACAATTTTTACGAAAAAGAAATAGTTCTCAGACTCAGAGTACCACCCTGCCAAATACGCAGTAGAGCAATGCCAGCAGCTGAGTGGTTTTTCTACTTTGAAACCCATTTGGTTTTCTTAGGATGGATGTGTGTCCGCCTCAAAGTTACTATTTATTTCCGGTAATATCATCTGCAGGACTATATTTGCTTTTGCCAAGTGACGGAAGGAATGGCAAGGTATGTCCACGCCTCCTAGGTTCTAAAACAAGTAGCGCATGAAAATGCATGAAAATTCAGAGCTCGTACTTGAGACCGGTACTAGCGAGCGTGGTTCCTTCTGAGGCTAGTATTCGAAGAGGTGTGACAAGAACAACGATAAACTAGACAAAACAGAGATGGAGAGATGGAACCCTCGAGAGGACGATGTAAGCTGTCGCTTTCTTTACCTTTCCCAAAATATGACCATAACTGTACGTGTAAGGTCTGAGAATGAGTGCAGTTTTATGGAAACGTCATAATATGCCTAATATGAGGCAAATCTGTGCTCTCCTGTATAGATTTTTGTTTTTTATTGCGGTAAAATATACATAACGTAAAACCTTACCATTTTTAAGAGTACAAGTCACTGGATTAACTGACACAGCCACAAAGTGGAGCAGCTATCGCCACGATCCATTTTCTGAACCTTTTAAGCATCGCATAAATAGAAACTCTGGACCCATGAAACCCCCGCCTTCCCTCCCCTCGGCCTCTGGGAGACGCTACTCTACTTTCCGTGTCTGTGAATTTGTCTATTTTACATACCTCATATAAGTGGAATCATACAATATTTGTCCTTCCGTGTCTGGCTTCTTTCATTTAGAATAATGTCCTCAAGGTTCATCTGTATTGTAGCATGTGACGGGATTTCATTCCTTTTTAAGGCTGAATGATATCTCATCATATATATGCCATATATAGCAATTTTTAGTTGCAAACCACTGAGGACACTGCCTTTCTGTTACATTAA
>NW_011891514.1:4760-6975 GCF_000151845.1 Pteropus vampyrus
GGAGACTGTCTCGATTTGTATTGCCCACCAGGAGAGCAGCAGAGAGCTTGCTGGGGATTGCATCATGCTTTACAGGAATCAGACATTAATATGCTAACAGGGAGAGCCACTTAAAACTGCAGGGTTGCAGGAACATAAACACACCCTGGACATTCACAACAGCATTTTAAGGTATGCTTTTTCTTTGGCCGATTGACCTATTAATAAATATTTCTCCTATTACCTACTCTGGTCTTCATTGCTGTCTGATCAAAAAGATAGACATAGAACAAATAAGTATTCTGATTTTTGCCTGAATGAGCAACAAGAAGCCCACATTTTAACAGTGCATTACAGCGGCCGTGAGCCTTAGGTTTTTGGTCATTGCAATCATAGCAGAAACGCAACCCGCTTCGTCCCTTCTGTTGTACACTGCAGAATGGGACTGAGTAAACGCAGAAAAGTCAGTAATAAACCCCTAACGCCATTTTTTACACTCCCCTCCACGACCTCTCACACCCAGGTTCTCTGATCATTGAAATGCAGTGAAAAGCAACCAGGATGTGAATACCCTCGATCCATTCACAGATTCAGCCCTGCCAGAAACAGTGTTGAATCAGAGTTGAATCGGAGTTGCTGGTGACCCACTGGGGTCACTCAGAATAACTGGTCAGACTCCCCAAATCCAAATTCACATTTGTTATATATATAACAAATTCACATTTGTTATATATATAACAAATTCACATTTGTTATATATATAACAAATGTCAGAAAAGTAAAATGATATGTATGGCTTTCTAATTCTAACGTATGCTCACTTAGATAAGAATGCATTTCAGAAGGATTTACCCTGAAAAGATGGCATTAGTACTTTTTTAAACCACTGCTTACAAAAATAAGCGACAAATCATTTTTCATCCAAGTTATTCTCTCATCTCAAGGAAGTGAATTGTTTTGAGGGAAACTGACTTCATCCAGTGCGTGCTTTCCTACAGTGGACAAAACTAAAATGAAATGGGGCCAACACCCCCAATTGCTGCGGCACATGCACATTTACTGAACTTGCCTAAGGGTCGTACAGAATGGTTTTATAACAAAGACGTAGGTACCGACTGAGAATCTCCACTGATAAAAGTGAGTTGAGACATGGGGTGACCTTGCAGAAGAGAAATGTAAGTTGCATTTCCTACTTCATCTTCACGTGAGAGACGACCCAGGACTGCAAAGACGCTCGGTACGCTTTATAAAAGTCCACATTTCTAGGGACCTTATTGGTGTCACATACTATGCTGAGCACTCGATAAATGAAAACTGTTATTTTAAAACAGTCAAATATCAAGAGCATCAAAATTTCTGCAACTCAAACGGTCAGTTTGGTATTTGCCTTTATTATAGGCATTTACAAAATATTTGTTGAACTACAAAGTGAATCAATACCATTTCGTTTTGAAAGCTGCCCTCTAATACAAAAGAACCAGTATTCTACACAAGTTCAATGTGATTATTTTTGTAGGTGTGGTGGGGATGGATGAATTAAAGACAGGCCCACCCTTTTTTTTTTTTTTTTTGCAGAATTGTACTCTCCTCTCTCTGAGGTTTTGGTATTTTTTTTTTTTTTTTTTTGCAGAATTGTACTCTCCTCTCTCTGAGGTTTTGGTAAAGTAGGAATTAGAAGTGATACATATTAAAGTTTAAGAAAACAGCTAGTAAGTAGTTTAAGCCACATAGCCAAGCACAGTCCACTCACCCCGGACAGGAGAACGTATGATGGTACCCTTCCTTCTCCAACTATGACGGATTTGGACTTTTAGAAAATTCAAAATGCAAGCTACAGATTTCGATAATAAAATATTAGTCAGTGATTATCTTATCTCCACGCCTTTTTCAATCTCATTTATTGTGAAGAACATAATCACCGATTGAAAATTTTTTCTACCTGTATGCAGGTTGGAGATAATGGACCCATAACATAGGGCTTCATGACGCCACCTTTTCACCATAAAATGATGAGACACTAAACAGTCTATTGAGTAAGTGGAGGAAGGCTGACACCTTTGTCATCGTTTGCAAAAAAAAAAAAAAAAATCATTACCCCGTTTAGTCAAAATAAAATGTTTAAATCTCTCCTTAATAAATAAAATGGACAATGAAATAAAATGGCAGCAGAATTTTATGAAAGCAAAGGAATTGGGGTGCTCTCAAAATGTCTGGCTCTAAAATCAATGTATTTTGT
>NW_011891514.1:10574-11535 GCF_000151845.1 Pteropus vampyrus
ACATTTTACATGTTCAGAGAAGCGAAAAATAATACATCCTGAGCTTATTCTGTGCTAAATGCTGTTTAAAACCAATGGGTCCCAGTCCCCCCAACAACCCGAAGAAGCAGGTACTACTGTTACCTATTTGACAGACGGACGAACGGAGACACAGACTGATTGAACACATCACCCACGGTCACATGGCCACCAAGGCACAGAGAGAGGACTTGACGTCAGTTTGTCTGTTACTCTGAGAGTCCGTAATCCCAGCCCCTGTAATGAACGTGAGGGTTTTGATCCCTGCTATTTGTCACATGTCCATTTACGTGCTTTGTCGAAAGAAAAGGAAGTAAGGAGAAAGAAAGGCAGGGAGGGAGAGAGGGACCACAGGAAGCGAGGAGACGAGAGAGATGTCAAAATCCCGCCAGCGTGTCGGCACTGTGTACTGCAACGTACGAGGAAATTCAACTACGGGACTGTTAGAGATTTCAGTAGAATAAATACTTTTAAGTGTCCCCAAGTGAAGTCTCAGGAAATATTATCAGATGGAGACAGCGAGTAAATTTCTATTGAATTATAACTGCAATGCTACCGCAGTCTCATATTTGGAACAATAATAATTCTGGTAATTTTCACAGCAATAATTCGATCTTTTCTTAAAATTATTATCAGATATTTTTCACCCACAACACTCTCGGCTTGTTTAACTCTAGTACCTACCCTTTTTTCAAAAATGTGCACGTTTTTAAAAGTTTTAAGTTGGACTTAAACCACTGAAAAATGGAAGTTTAGAGTCTGCACGGAGGAAAGCACCTCTCCCCCTCCCCCAACACACCCACCTCAGTCCATTTCCATCTTAAGCTACTCTGCTAGAAAAGAGGAACGACTCTGATTGGTTAGATTTCACTGATCATTCACCGAGCCACATTTTACTGTTACCTAGGGTCACTGTAGAGTTAAAGGGACACAGCAGTAGTTT
>NW_011891514.1:13360-14817 GCF_000151845.1 Pteropus vampyrus
AATGAGCCATTTAAACTCTCTGCTTCAGTTTTTCTCAGATTCAAAATAGTAATGGTAATTTCTCTTCTCTGTTATTAAACACACACACACACACACACACACACACACACACACACACACATCTTGATGGTGCTTTCCCTACATGAAAAATTCTTTGGATTCATCTGTTATTCTGATGCAGTAAAGAAGAGCTATAAAAACTCAACAAAATCTCTCCCCGAACATTTCAGGCTTTTAGGCTTAACTATTTAGCTAAATATACCAAATAATCGTGCTCTACTGCCTGGCGTGGGACACCTCCCTGGCTCTAAGAGCTGGGAAGCCGCATGGGACCAATTACTTAGAGAGACCCCGCAGGGCGCTGTCTAGTCTGCACCCTCCGCCAGCCCCCGCTCCCCACTCATCCACTGTTCTCGCTCCTTCCACAAACAGGATGCCAGTCTCCTAGCTGTGCTTTCAACACACAGCATTGTCCCATCCCAAGGCTCGTGCATGTACAATTTCATCTGCTGGAATTGTTCTAGAAAAGTATTCCACATGCATACAGATGCAATGCTATAATAGAGGGCATGATTATAGGGAGGCTAAGGCTACCTTCAAGTCTGTGGTCAAACATCAGCTCATGAGTGACGCCTTGCTCATCCTATACCTTTGCTCACATTATAATTTACCCATTCTCTACCCCATCTCGGATATATTTTCCTCCCTTGGTTTTCACCTGACAAACACTGTATTTTTGTATTGGTTTATTTTCTGTCCCCTTCCGAGCTAGAAGGCAAATTCCGTGAGGCCGGAGTCTTGACTTCTCATTGCAGAGCCTACAGCAATCAACTGGCACATCTGTGCCACTAAGTAAATATCTTTAGAATGAAAGGAAGAGAGGTGTTATAGCCTGACAGTTGATTGTCCTCTGAAAACGCTGGCATCTTTTGTGCTGCCTGCTCAAATGGATCTTACACTGCAGTCATTCTCAGCTGTTGGTGGCTCCTTAGGCCACCGCTCGTCTTGCCTCCTCCGTTACATCATGCGATGGCCTCTGCCTCCGTCATTCATTTCTAAAACTTTTCTGTCTTTTACACTCCTCTGTTTTCTTCTATGTCTGTGAGTGAATCGTGCATGGTATTAGAAGAGGACTTTTAAATATGAGAAATCTAAGTTTTAAAGTTGAGCTTTTAATAATGCTATCGTTTGTCCAGTGCCAAACTCTGGAGAAAACTTTGGGAATATCTCCCAGAATCGTATAAGATGACACCTAGCAAGCAGAACCAGGTTACTTTGGGTAACAGCTGAAGAATATGAATTATGGGCTGAACTACAAATACTGCAGTCACAGCCACCTGCACAGATTTCATAGAAAAGGCATGGCTTGCATTTTTTTTAATGGAGGTGACTAACAAGATGCCTTTTGATATAGTTCTGATATAGTGAGGAATAAGATATAATAAGTTTGCTAAAAA
>NW_011891515.1:0-975 GCF_000151845.1 Pteropus vampyrus
GGACCGTCTCCGAAGGACGCGGCGGCCGTGACAGACGGGCCGGGGGTCGGGTGGGGACAGCGTGACGGCAGAGGGCCAGCACGAGGGCCAGCACGAGGGCCAGCGGGGGTGACGCAGTGTTCTGCATTGGGTTCTGCGCCGTGGGGGCGGTCTCGTGAATCTGTACGTGGGGGTCCCAGAGCTGTACCCCCAGATGGCTTACGGGAGGACACGGTTGTAAGGATGAGAGTTCGGGCCTCGGTTGCAGGTCATGGTCAAGTCTCAGCACACGGACGGCATTAGATGCGGCCAAACGGTCCTGACCTGCAGACACGAGTCACGTAGGTGACAGGTCTGGTATGGCAAATGCCAGGAGCTTCCTGATGAAAAACAGCAAACTACCCACCCAGGGGCCACAGTTTTCCCTAGGGGCTTCTCATAGATGCTAAGGATGCCGTGGGGTGCCAGCCGGAAGTGGGGCCGCCAGCCCAACCCCAGCACGGCTCAGCACGGTCACTTCAAACACGTGACGATAAACGGTGTGGGAACGTGGAGTGTGGCCCGCAAGGGGCCACGCATCACAGCCCCCTCCCACCGCGCGGACGGGAGCACGCGCCCCGCCTGACGCGGGTCCCAGGCCGAGGCCATCCCAGTTCGTGTTCACGGGAGAGTAGGCCGCGTCCCGGATCTGGGGGAGAGCCCCCCAATGTCCGCACCCTCCCCGTAGATGCTTCAGGAGGAGCACAGGCAGGACGAGCGGCCGGCGCCGGGCGTGGGGGGACCTCGAACCCGCCGGGCTGTCCGAGGCGGCTCATCCCGGGGCCTTGACCGGGAGTCGCAGTCCTCTCCTGCTGTGGGCCTCGAGGGTGTGGCTTCCGTGCCGTCTGGAGAAGCGTCTGCCCGCTGCCCGCACAGTGCGGGAGGAGCCCAGGCGGGCGGGGGCCGCGGAGCCGGTGTCCCCGTCACGCCGCCCTGCCGTGCGGAAGGACGGGCTCC
>NW_011891515.1:4360-5072 GCF_000151845.1 Pteropus vampyrus
CGTCTTCGCGCCACCCCGCCCTCTCCCCCTGCGGTGCGTGCGCACCCGAGTGCCCGTCCTGAGTCTGGTCCGCGTGTGCCAGTGAACACTGCCTGTGTGCCCACTTAGTAGGTGCTTTGCCGTGGTCGCTGGCGGCCGAGGTCAGTCGTTCCTGCCCTTGGACAACAGTAGTTTAAGATGCAAGGTGCTCGTGGCTTCTGGCGTCGGTTTGTCACACACACCTTTTCCCGGGGGCATCAACCCCCCGCCCCGGGGGAGAGGGGGCCGCGGAGGCTGCACGAGTCCAACCGTGTGTCCGGGAGGCAGCCGAGGGTGGGCGTCGTGCATGGAGAGGCTGGACAGCACCGTGTCCCCTGCCGCCTTCTCAAACACGCCGGCTCGCGAAAGGCAGTGGAGCTCAGTGCGTCAGACTTACCGACGCTAGGACATGCTTTACGTAGGATGATCGTTAGAGAGGCTTCCGATTCCTGGCCTGCCCAGGAGTCCTCGGTGGCCTGCGGGCCCCAAACCCTCGCCCCCTCTCCGCTTGGCGACGTCATTTAGGCCCTGGACGTCCTAAGTTAGACGAGGGGAGGGAGGGAGGGAGGGTGGGCGGGCTGTCACGTCCAGCTCCAGCCGGTGTCCGGCCCGGCCAGCACCTGCCCCCAGCTCCCAAGATCTCGACTGTCCTTAGAGCATGTTTTTGCCCCCGAGGGTGGTCCCAGGGCACAGG
>NW_011891515.1:5122-5511 GCF_000151845.1 Pteropus vampyrus
CACGCGGCTGCGCCCCCGAGCGCTGTCAGGCCTCCTGGCAAACCCGCCCGCGTCCCCTCTGCTCGGCGAAGGTCAGACCCTGGCCCAATGCAAGCGTGGAGGCTGCAGGCCCCGCCACACCCAGCTTTGTCTCAGCGACCCCGGGGGCTCCGCGGGGGCTTCTCTTCCCGACGCAGAGCAGGACGGGCCGGCAGCTCCCGTTAGGCCAGGAGCCCTGCTGCTCCATGGAGCTGCCCGTGGGGGGTGGGGCTGGTGCCCTTCCCTTCCGCTGGGGCCGAGACCCCCAGGCAGGGCGGGTGGCGGGCAGATGACTCTCCTGTTGCTTGCAGGGTTCCTGACCACCAGGACATAGCTTTTGGGGCCTTGCAGCAGGGGACCAACTGCCTTGA
>NW_011891515.1:7602-9986 GCF_000151845.1 Pteropus vampyrus
TGCTCTCAGCCCAAAAGTGGGGGGTGTGTGTGAGCACGTGTGTGTGCACGCACACAGACATGTGTATACATATGTGCACATACACGTGCACGCACACATCTTCGTGCATGCGTGTACATACACGTGTGTGTGTTTTTCAAACGATAGGCAAATTCGTTCAGCATTATCTGGCTCACTTTTGTCATCTGCAAAATGGGGATAATGACAGCCTGTCGTGGGGGCGCCGTGTAAAAGGGTTTATGACGGGACGGGGCTTGGACACAGCGGCACGCGGTGTGGGCGGGGAGCCCTCGGACCTTCCTCAGGCTCACGGGCCCACGAGCGTCCGTGGGTCAGCTGAGCGTGGTTACGAGGCCACACGCTGTGTAGTTTGCTTCAGTGTGCGACGTCACGTAGGAGCTTTACACATCGCAACCCCCACGCACACATGCCACTCGCCGCCCACACCTGCCCGGGGCAGCGTCTCTCCACAGTCACGATCACGCAGGTGTAACGTTGACCTGAACTGTGCCCCTTGAGGTGACCGGGCCTGAGTGGCAGCTTTGCAGCCCACGTGGGGTCACAGAGATGGGGGTGGCCGCTCTGATTTGCACTGGGGCTAAAATAGTCAATGCCGTGACCAGCCTCTCAGAGCCACTTTGCACGTCGCCGTGGCGGCCGGGGTGCCCCAACTGTAGCCGTGCCCACGGGCACAGAGCCGCGCGCTGGCCGCGACCTGGTTCGGGGCGCTGAGGGCCCTTCCCGCGGGGCGCTCACCGTGTCGCGGCTCTGCCTTCTCGGCCCCGTGCGAGGCCGGCCTCTGACCTCCACCCTGTGTTGCAGGAGTGGGCTCTGACCAAGGAGAAGTCGGTGAAGCACATGGACTTGTGTCTGACCGTGGTGGACCGGGCGCCTGGCTCGCTCATCAAGCTGCAGGGCTGCCGAGAAAATGACAGCAGACAGGTACGGCCCCCGCCCAGCCGCCCCGGGCCGCTCGCTCTCTGCCCCCCGCCCCCGGCCACTCCTGCCCTGGCTTCGCCCATCCTTCCGTCCCCCTCGGCCTGTTCGCCCGGGGCCTCCCCGACCTGGACCGAAGGGCGGGGCCGTGTTTGTGGTCGCGTCTTCCGCCCGCCGCCCCGGTGGTTTGAGGTTTGCAGGGCCTGCTCCAGGCCGGCGGCTGCCGGGGTGCTCAGCGCCCCCAGTCCCGTCCCACCCGCCCAGGCCTGCGGGTAAGCGGTGCCGGTGCCCATGAGGGGGATGCAGAGGTGGGAGCCTGGACGCGGACCCCGTCCTGAGCCGGGGCTAACGGCTAGTGGCAGAGACTCGCAGAGGACGTCCCGCCAACCCGTGGAGCGCTGGCCCATCTTGTCGTGATCCCTCCTTGTGAGGTTGGCAGGTGTGGGGAAACCGAGGCACAAAGCCTGTGGGGGGCCAGGAGCCACCTGGGCTTCGGTCCAGCAGTAATTTCGTAGAAGGGGATGGTGAGGCCAAGCCCAGGGCCCTTGCTTAGATCCCAGGCGTCAAGGCCATGCTCGCAGAGGGCCACCCTCCCCACTCCCCGGCCACCCTCCGCAGCCCCGCCCGGTTTGGGGGCGGGTGCTTGCTGCCGCCTGTCATTGTCACGCCCTGACACTTCGCCTGTCATTGTCACGCCCTGACACTTCTTGGTGATGATGCGTTTCCTGACTAATCCCCTGGGGAGTAGAGCGACTGGGACAAAGGAGGCCGCTGTCCCTTGGTCCCAGGCCCCCTGGAGCTGTGCAGTGGGGCATCGCTCTGCATGGGACGGTGGCCTCTGCGGACAGCTGTGATTGGGTGGCTTCCTCTGGCCTCCAGGCCTTTCTAAGAGACGTGGACGCACCTCCCTTTAGCGAGAGTTTGCTTTACGCTGGGCGTTAACGGGGTTCCTGCCCTGATCCCCGGCCTTGGGGACCATGCCGGACACCCCTGAAAGGCTCGCACCACGGAGGGGAAAACCAGCAAACGGTTCTTTCCCAACGCGTGGGGGACGTGGGGACCTGTCACACTGTCAACCCCGAGGCTTAGCCGTGGGGCGTGCGCCAGCAGCAGAGCCTCAGGGCTGCCCCGGAAACACCCCCTCTGCACCCCGGCAGCCCTCCAGCTGTCCCCGCTGTGCGACTGCCCCCAGGGGCAGGAGGGCAGATGCTCTGACACGTGACAGGCGGAGCCTCGGGACAGGGAGTTTGGCTCTGTTCATCTGTTCCTCCTGGCTCCGATTCCTGGTCACTCAGTGACGCTGGCTGTGGCTGGCCACCCACACTTTACATGACAATGGCAGAAGGGAGCCAGGGATGCAGAGGGGTGGGGCCCAGATGGGGGGCTGGGAAGCAGGGGTGGGGAGAGGCAGGGGGTGTGGGGCTGGGATGGGGGGCAGGGACGCGGGG
>NW_011891516.1:0-1156 GCF_000151845.1 Pteropus vampyrus
CAGGCCTGTGTCTTCCTTCTCTGGCCTTCCCTGTCTTGAAGCCATCACATGTCCCCTGCAGGTGCAGTCAGGGACATAAAACTCAAGGTGTGCAGGAAGCCCAGTGCCCAGGAGTGTGCTGGTCTGGTGTGGAGTGGGGGCTGTGGGAAGAAGCAGAAGCCAGACTCAAGGACCCAGGGACAGGGCTCCTAGCACGGGCAGGGAAGAAGTGTCCCTGTGCCAAAGGACGGCAAACTCACCGAGCCCAGAGGCAAGTGAACACTGGTTTATGTGTCCAATGACATGGCCGGTCTGGTGCAACCGGGCAGGGACAGTGGCAGGCTTAGGCGGACGTGTCGAAGAGGCGGTCTATCATGTCTCCCACCTGCTCCACGCGGTATTTGATGTACTTCTCAGGGTTCTTGGTGAAGGGCACGCTGCTGTACCTGACCAGGCACTGAGGTCGGAGGGAAGCCCAGCCCGCCCCTGCTCCACCTCAGTCTAAGGCCCTCCCGCCGGGGTGCCACGGCCCCACACCAAAGCCCAGGGCACTGGATCTGCCACCCAGACCTACCACCCCCTCTGCATTTTCTCGAAGAGCACAGAGGTCTTGTGGGGGGAGTGAGGCGCATGGGGCTCACCTGTGCAGGAAGGCCCCGTAGGTCTCCTTGACCATGTGTTTCTGAGCCTGGCGAATCTTGTCCCTCTGCTCTGTGTCGGGAATAGCCCAGGCCTTCTGGATCTTGCACAATTCTTCGAGGCCGTCATTGAAGCCCTGGCCACCAAAAGGGTGGAAAGAGAAGCCACCCAAACACAAGTATTTAGGTCTCTGCTGCTACGACCGCAGCAGCGAGCGGTGGAGGGGGTGCGATCCCCACGCCCCTTAAACCCCACTCACCTTAAACCGCTCCTTGATCATCTGCCGCTCCTTGTCCCGGAGCTGGGGGGCCGAGAGAGCTTTCCTCAGAGCAGAATCGACGGCCCCTACCCCTCCCCAAACACCCTGGCCCAGCCCTCCCCGATGGCCACACGCATCCTCCACTCTCCCATTCCGGCGGGACTCCTGTCCATCTTCCCTGAGACGGAACGAAAAGTATCACATCTGCCAGACAGCCCTTCCCAGCCCAGGTCTTCAGCCCACCTTGACTCCCGGTTGGAACATAGGTAGATTCTTCTC
>NW_011891516.1:2276-4133 GCF_000151845.1 Pteropus vampyrus
TCCTCGTACACCTTGGACTTGCTCAGCAAGTTCAACTGCAGGTTGCCCAGGACTTTACCTGCACAGGATGGATGTGGCCACACCCACATGGCAGTTTGACTAAAATGACCCAATCTCGAGACCCACAAACCTGTTACTCCTCGTCCCTCCCTGACTCCAGACGCCCCGAGCCTCGGGAGCCCTTTGCCCAGCTCCCCGGCCCCCGAATCAGAGGTCACGTTGTAATCCCAAAGGTCAGGGGGGCTCAGGAGGATGACCCGGAACAGCAGGAAAGCGCAAGGAGAGGGGAAGGACAGGCAGGGTGCGGGGCGCAGGGTGCAGGCGCTGGCCGGCTGGAGAGTACTCACAGATGTAGGTGCTCAGGAGGCGCTTGCTGAACTCGGAGCTGTAGCTGGTGGCTGAAGAACTGGTCTCTGTGAGAGAAAAGGTCCTGTCATTGCAGAGGCGACAGCTAAGACCCTCTCTGGCCTTCCCTCAGCCTGAAGGGCAACCGAGGAAATGCTGGGAGGGCCCTCCTTCCTCTGGCAGATGGGACGGAAGGGTGCTCGGAGCAGAACTGGCCTCCAAGGTTCCCCGTCCGCTGCAGGGAGCATTCCCTTGGACTCCTTCTGGACCCCAGGGCAAGCCCCTCTATGGTGATGGGGTAGCCCAGGATCAGCGGGAAGGCTGGCAGGTCAGGAGTGGGACAGCCTCTGCCCTTCGGCCCCCGACCCATGCTGGTGGTATCTACGAGGCCCACCTATCCCATTTGTCAATAGCAGAGACAGAACGGGCTCCCGTGGCCGCTCCCCCTTCTCCCCCGCTTCCCACCACCTCCTCTACTGGGCCCTGCTGAACAGAGGGGACTTGCGGCCCATCCAGAGTGGAAGGCCAAGGGGAGGAGGGTGGGGGCAGGGAGGCGCTGGGCTAGCCTTGCCGGGCACTCAGGGTGCTGGCGACAGCAGGACGCTGCCTAGATAAGCTCGGACACAGAAAGTGGTCATGCAGGAAGCTGAGAACTGGGGGTACTCTGAAGGAACCCATGTCCCCTCTGACCCCCACTCCCCAGTAGGTCCTGAGTCTGTCCCAGTGCCTCTGTCCCCACGGGGCCTCCGGGGGGGAAGGATGGGGCTGCAGAGCCCTGCTGCTTACCTCGGGGGTCTAAAGGAATATTGTATGTGTCCCCAAGAACTACGGAGTGAAAGGCAGTGCGCACAGAGGGGAAGGAGGAAGAGACAAAGACAGGAGAAAGATGCAAAGTGCAAAAACAGGTTAGAAATGGCGTGGCATCCCATCTGCTCCCCACGACAGCCAGAACAGACAGCAGAACACACCCCGGCCGGACCCGCCGAGGACCGGGGAACACACACATTGGGCAGTGGGGACCTGGACAACTGCAGGCCAGTGGCTGCCTTGGCTCCTCGCCCCTTGACAAGCTGGGCTGCGTCTCAGGGCCAGGAAGGACCTGGAGACGTGTGTCTCCTCATGTGCCAACCTTGGGAAGTCATCAGGCTGGCCCTAAGATGCCAGCCCCCCCCGAAAGGGTCAGTTGTGTGAGACTCATTAGAACAGCGGACCCCAACCTCCAGGCCGCGGACCGGTACTGGTCCGTGGCCTGTTAGAAACAGGGCTGCACAGCAGGAGGTGAGCAGCGGGCGAGTGAGCAAAATTTTATCTGTGTTGGCAGCCACTTCCCAGCGCCAGCATCACCGCCTCAGCTCCGCCTCAGACCAGCAGGCGTTAGAAGCTCACAGGAGCACCAGTCCGCGGTACCAAAAAGGTTGGGGACCACTGCAGAAGGACAGGTGAACACAAGAGGAGCGGGAAAAATGCAAACGAAGGGGCGAGGTGGGAAGGGCACCTTCTAACAAGCGAGTG
>NW_011891516.1:6718-8752 GCF_000151845.1 Pteropus vampyrus
CTGAGAAGAGGCGATGTGAGCCTCAGGGAGGGAGGGCTCCTTGGTTGTCAGCTGCCCCAGGAGGAGGCTGGACCCCGCTCCTAGAGGCTGGGGCGGGGGCGCTGGCAGGCAACCTAGCTCTATGCGCCAAGGGATGGGCTCCCAGGAGGCAGAGCTTGGAGCTGTTGCTGGAGCCAGCTGTAGGGACTCCCTGCCCACCTTCCAAGTCGCGGCCACTTCTCCCCTTGGCCCAGGCCCCGAGAGGCAGGTATGCACTCCCATCTGGAGAGAGGCAAGGAAACCTAGTGCCCGAAAGAGAGAGACTGGCGAGAGAGGCGACTGGGCCTGGCCCATCCTCAGAGCAGAGCGGCCAGCTGGGCCAGGCGGGGCAGGCCGTCTGGTGACTGCTGTGAAGGCAGCGGCGGCTGCCCTCAGGCTGGGCTGCGGTACTCACCAGCCAGCGGCCCGTGCTTGTCGTTCAGGGCCTCGGACAGGTGCTTAACTCGGAAATCATGCTCGTGACCTAGCGAGACGTCGGCCGCACAAACACAAGCAGCGTTTATCCAGGGGCCGGGTGGGCTGCCCCTCGGGGGGCTGGGAAGAAGCCCTCGATCTCCGGGAGTGGGTATGAGATGGGGGTTTGGGGCAGGGACACCAGAGAGGGCTCTGAGCCCCTCCTCTGCCTCAGACCACCTTGGGAACAGCCGTTTCAAGCCTGACTTGCAGTGCCTTGCACCACCCCCGGGAGCTGGTTTCCCCGAGCCCAGAGGCCAAGAGAAAGCTGCAAGGACCGAGGGGTCTGAAGAGCTTCCAGCAGCTAGAGACCCAGTTAGGGAAATGTCACTGCCGACTGAATGGGGACGCCTTCTCTCGTTGGTCAGGCCCCCCAGGGTGGGGCTGTCCTTCCTCTGATAGGAGAGACATGGCCTCCCATAGGCTGCCCGTCCCCATGCTGCACGTGGGGGTGCAGGGGGTGGCCAGGAGGCCTGGGCCGGCTCAGTCCTGCCACTGCTGGTCTGAGCGTGAAAGGGCTGCCCGTGACAAAGAACCTTCTATGAGTTCAAACAGGAGACAAGGACAGAGACAGGGAAGGGAGGGAGCGGGAAGCGTCGAGGAGGGCAGAGCTGCCATCAGCCAGACAGGATCAGGCCAAGGGCCACGAAACCTGTCCCTGCACCTGCCACAGCGAGGGGCACAGGGACACGCCGTTCCCACCCGGCCCCCTTCTCAGGGTTTCTCCCGAGGCCCTCCTGGGGGGCTGAGGCTCTGCCCTGCCCCGCGAGTGAACACATGGTGGAGGAGGAGGAACAGGAGAGGAACACGGGGTGGTTACCTTCCAGAGGAATGAGGTTAGAGCCCCCCTTTTTCCCATCTAGACCATGCTGGGAATACTGTTTCAGAAGGTTCTGAGCCTTCCGGATCGTCCCTGTCACCAGAGCCACACAGAGAGGAGATAAGAAGACCTAGGAAATGAGTGAGAGAAAACAGCAGCGGCCCTCCACCTGCCCCCCGGCCCCGCCCCCGGCCCCCCGACAGTAAGCGCACCCAGGCACCGTCTCCCGCAGCAGGCCCTTCCCCAGGACCGCCAGAGACCCTGCGGACAGAGAGGAAGGAACAAACACATTTCGCTCTCTCAACAGACCTCCTGATTCTGCTATGGACGCTCACTGTTCTATTTCTGAGCTCATTTTGGGAAGCGCAGAGGGTGAAGATGAGGTGGACGAAGATCCACCAGCAGCAGCCAAAATAAAAAGTCCTGCCGAGTGGCACTGAGATCAGAACACATGAGGGCCGGAGCAGCTGGTGACGAAGCTCTCACACCCCGAGGGCACGACCAGGTGGCAGAGCCTGGGGCACCTCGAAGCCGGGAGGCCTGCACCCCTCCGTGAATGCCAGGCAGAGTTCTCTGGGCATGCTCAGTGCTGGGACTCGGCCCACAGCAGTCACTGGAAAACAGTGCCCAGGAGCTGGTGAGGCGGGAGAGGGCCTCCTGCGAGAACAGTGCCTGGGACGGAAGGAAGGCGTGGAGACCCCGAGGGAGCCCGGCCCCACGCG
>NW_011891516.1:9817-11420 GCF_000151845.1 Pteropus vampyrus
AGAGACAGAAGAAGCGAGTGCAGAGCGGCCCAGGCCCAGAAAGCCTCCTGGAGACAGCCCTGCCCAACACACAAAGGCACAAGACGGCTGACCGCATGCAGGCAGCTGTGGCCGAGCAGGCTGGCTTAGTAGAGTCGCTGTTGGCAGCAGGTTTTCTGGGTGGGCGGTGAGGATAGCTGCACTAGAGGGGAGACGGCAGTGTGCTTCCTTCCAGGGACACCCAGCTTCCCTAACACCCTCCCCACTGGCCGCCTGAGGGCAGCCTCTGCTCTCCATTTCTCCAAACCCCAAACAAGGAGGAGCGTGCCCTCAGACACCGTGCCCTCTGAGGGGCATGGGCAAACAGGGACTGGACAGATGAAGGGTGTAAGCTCTACACAAAGCCTGCTGTCTCACGGGCCACACCGGGGGCACGTGCCTGCAGCGGCCCCTCACCCCAGAATGTCTCAGCCTCAAATTGAGCCAAGCGAAAACATCTCTTGGCAGCCAGAGACAGCCAGTCTTGCCAAGCTGCAGCTGTTTACCTGGAGCACAGGCTACGGGGGACACGATGATGGGGAGAGGGACAGTGAGCTGCTCACTCAGGACAGCAGCAACCCTCGGCCCAGGCCTCTGCCCCCTCAACAGCCCTCCCTCGACTTTCCCACCACAAGGCACTATCTTTGCCAGACTAACTTCTTCAGAGAGGAGGGGCTGGGATGTTCGCTCCTTTCTGGATTGACTGTGGAAGTGTACACCCTCCCCCATCCACTCCTCAGCCACGGGCGCTTCAAGCCAGCCCGGCTTCCTGGAGGGTGAGGGCTACAGGGCCTGCACCGCTGCATCGCTGTCGTGGCTGCAGCAGTGTGCTCGGCCTCCTGACAGACCCGCGAAGGGCAGGCAGTGGGGCCCAGCACTGGCTCTGCCCTGGCGCCCCGTCACCCTGCCTCTCCCCATCTGTGCCTCTGCTCCCCACTTCAAAGACGTCTATGTAACCCCCAGAGTCTGCAGAGTTGAAGAGCCTCATGTGATAAGGACATGCTGGGTGGGCAGACACTTGCTTCCTGTCTCGTGTAGCTACAGTGGGGGGGCGACTGTGAGGACAAGCTCTAGAGGGGCACGCAGCTAACCCCAAGGTGGCTGAAAGCAATCCAGGTCCCATGTGACCTTCTGGCCTTCCGGCTGATGCTTAATGGGCTGGGGTGGGGACTCACCTGGCCGCTTGACGGGCTTCTTAGTGGGTGTATCCTTTCTCTTATTGGGGACAGCAGGGGAGTAGGGGACCCCGGAGGAAGAACTGCTCTTCCGGAAATGCTCCTTCAGACCTCGGATGGAGCGGTCCAGCTGGCTGGAGCGAATCTGGTAGTAGACGTTCATGAAATCTGAGGAGAGACGGGGCGACAGAGCTGTGGCAGCCGAGGTCCCTGCCTGTCTTGCCACGAGAAGCTCCCCGTCCCCTCTAGAGCAGCTCTGCCAGGCAGCAGAGCCCACTATTCCTACTTGCTAGCCCCTCCCAGCGTCTGCTCTGGCTCACAGCCACCCACGGGGCCTTGTCCCCAGTCAGGCGAAGTCTTGAAAGGGAAAATATCCACCAGTTAAGTTTTGAAGGTAAGGGGTTTTTTTT
>NW_011891517.1:0-335 GCF_000151845.1 Pteropus vampyrus
TCCTCCTCCCGACCTTTCTTTCCTTCGTGTGATCATTTCTACACGGAGTGGCTGTGCCGGTCCGTGGACGAATAATTTCATTTCTCCCTCATAATGTGGGAGCCCAGAACACGGGCAAGAAAAACTTCACAAAGTACAAAGCGTGATGAAATAAGAGGATGAAAAACCCCTCGGGTTGTCATCTGCTTTGTCTTGTTGCGGGAAAACGGAGTAGCAAGGCAGAAAGCGGGGGGCAAACCTGAAAGCGTGCACAGTACTTACTGGGCTGGGAGACTCCGGGCCTGAAAAAAACAGTTGAGTTTTTTTTCTTATTATTCACATTGAAATGAGCGAAC
>NW_011891517.1:1508-2662 GCF_000151845.1 Pteropus vampyrus
ACGGGCAAGAAAAACTTCACAAAGTACAAAGAGTGATGAAATAAGAGGATGAAAAACCCCTCGGGTCGTCGTCTGCTTTGTCTTGTTGCGGGAAAACGGAGTAGCAAGGCAGAAAGTGGGGGGGCGAACCCGAAAGCGTGCACAGTACTTACTGGGCTGGGAGACTCCGGGCCTGAAAAAAACAGTTGAGTTTTTTTTCTTATTATTCACATTGAAATGAGCGAACTATTAAGTTTGGGAAAGGCTTTATAAAAAGATAAAATGTACACAGTCACGACATTTTACCTAGTTTATATGTAGATTGCTTAAGCAATCTCCTGAAAAGTCCACTTAAAAAAGGCAACACTGATTAATATGAATAAAAAAAAAAAAAGTCCTAGCTATTTAAGCCCATAAACTTAGTATCTGAGGCTAAATTGGAAAAAAAAAAAAAAATTTCTGGCCCATTTCATCAAATGTATGTTTCATTCAAGCAAATGCTATTTGTCCCAGACACTCTGAGATGCAGGCTCCTCCCGAATTGCTAACTGCCAAATTAATTCAATTTTCCATCTAGCAAAAAACATTTCCGAGTTTGTCTCCCACGTTTGTGAAGATAGATGGCAGTGGTCACGTGTTTCACACTACGTTATGCAGTAAAAGCTAGACTTCATCAAATGCAACAAGATTCTCAATGCTGGATATGTATCCCCAAATCACACATACTGCCTTCGCGGTGTTGATTCAGCTCCTGGACAGACACACGGTCACTTCTGCACATACTTGTCCTAATCTAGAGACAAAGGACTTCTGTAGAGTGGATCCCCACTCTGTGTATCTACATGGAAGAATTCCGAGTCACAACTGGCAATGAATGCAAGACTACATAAAAAAATAAAAGAAAAGAAAGAAATTTAAATTAATAAGCAAACGTTTCTCACAGGTATCACTTACTTGGATTTTGAGGGAAAAGAGTACAACTTTTGCAGTGAATTATTTCTTTGACGACGGCCACTTCAGTTGGCGGTGGGGGTGGTACCAGTCCCAGGCCTGGTATCATCGGGTTAATGGGGGTGATCCCAGTCACCATGTTGAGGCCTGGATCAAATCCTGGTACACAGATTGAGTCTGGAAGGTACACAAAATAACATTTTGGCTGGAGGATTGTAAATGAA
>NW_011891517.1:2712-3379 GCF_000151845.1 Pteropus vampyrus
CAGTCACCATGTTGAGGCCTGGATCAAATCCTGGTACACAGATTGAGTCTGGAAGGTACACAAAATAACATTTTGGCTGGAGGATTGTAAATGAACTTTTGTATTTTCCTGAAAAGATTATTTGACTTTACACTTTTTTTTTTTTTACAGTGTTTTAGGAATTTCTCCGGGCACGGGTGTAGCATTACAGAAAGCTATTCCAGAAAGGTAAAGAGAAAAGAATAGATGAACTTTTAAAAATCTACAGGAAAAGAAAATTATATTATTTAAAACGTGAACGTGGCAGAATGGAACACAACGCCTTAAAGTGCCACGAAGCTTCGATACGATTGCGAACGCGATTTTCCGTTTCTTAACCTCGTGCGTTATTCGCACGGGTTTATGACCAGGACGTGGGAAGAAATATCATTTACCTCTGAAGTGCCCTGTGAGTCTAACTGTCGACTGCTTTTATCAAAAGAGCCTTCTGCCCCAAATGACCCAGATTTAGGAAAGGTCAATGTATATGCGCACACTGTAGAATGATGCGTCGGGTCCAGAATAAACTATTTCCCTCAGGAAATTAAAAAAAAAAAAAAAGAGTGACTATAATTAATATGGCCGGGTTAGATACAGGCGGGCATTAAAATTAGCTATATATATTTCTAAGTTCTGTAGGATAATTACA
>NW_011891517.1:7429-7893 GCF_000151845.1 Pteropus vampyrus
ACGGTGGTTTCATTCATTCATTCATTCATTCATTCATTCTTCATTATCCGTTCATTACCCATTCATTCATTCACTCATTCATTCAATATTTCCTGGGCACGTACTGTGGCCGGCATCTGGAGTTACAGTGGCAACTGTAATACGTTCCCCGTGGGAAATCGCAGGGGTTGGGATGGGCAGCAAACTCAGCAGAACTGTTGAGAAACGTGACCTGAGGCTCGAAGGACTAAGAGAGCCATCCAGAGAGGGACCTGCCGGACAGACCTGCCAGGCCTGGGGGGTTCCCAGCCCTGCGGCCACGGTGGACTGAGGGGTCACAGGAGTCAGGTCCAACTCGTACGCTTCGGGCTCATGGTCACTGGACGGCACCGCTGAGGGTCAGACGTGGCCCCCGCCAGGCCCCGTGCCGGCTGTGCTGGCCTCTGTCTCTCCTCCTTCTTGCCAGCTGACCCTCGCAGTGGCTC
>NW_011891518.1:0-984 GCF_000151845.1 Pteropus vampyrus
GCGGTGGGTCTGAGCTGCTCATGGTGGAGCATCCTGCCGTGACTCAGTCCTCCCGCTGGACAGACGGGACACTGCCAGCCGGGGTGAGAGCTGGCAAGCGTGTTCAGCTACGGCGGCCTTCGCAGACCCCCTGCCAAACTCGCCGTGTCCGGTGACGGCTCATCACCCCCCCCGCCACACCCCGCTGCCCACGCTGCCCCCCTTGATTTCGTTGTTGCCGTTGCTCCCACTGGGCTCTCTCGGTAAGATGGCCTTTTGGACATGAATTCATTTGTTTCACTCTCTGGCTCTGAACTTCACGGGCTTCCTGTCACACGTAGAAAGCCCAAAGTCTTCGTGATGGCGGGAGACCTTACCGGGTCTGGCCCGTGGCCGCGTCTGGCCCAGGGCCTTTGCTCTTGCTGTCCCTCCCACCTGGAGCATATCTCCAGCCTGTTGGCATGGGGCCTGCTTCCCAGCTCCGTGTGAGTGTCTGTTTAAATGTCACCTGCAGGAGGGTGGCACAGCCAGATCCGGACATGGAGGAACAAGCATTTCTTAAGTAGCATAAGATAGTCAGGATTCTTTACTCTTCACACTCTTTATGCTAATAAGATTCTGATGGTGGAAGGAGGCGTGGAGAAGCTTTTTGTGGAAAACGGAGTAACAGGTGGGATCGTCACTCACGTGACAGGTGCTGGTAGGAGGTCTCGGTGGATATGGTACCTGCTGGGGTGAGACTGACAAGCATTTGGCCTTTCGACTTTCACCGCGTGCTCCAGCTGTGAGCCAGTGGCGCGCTCCTCCCGCTGAGGACGGGGGACGTGCCGCGCGTTTCCAGCTGCAGGTGGTGCCTCGGGGGTCCTCTGTTTTCTCGTTGGAAAGGAGAAGTTGGGAAAGGGCTTACTGGCGTGGGAGAGGGAGGAATGGATCAGGCGAGTCAACATGTGGAAAGCAGCGCGGGATCTAAATAGCCTGCTGGTCACTGGGGTCTTGGGGAGTCCA
>NW_011891518.1:2194-3748 GCF_000151845.1 Pteropus vampyrus
CTTTGAAGAAGGCAGTAAACAAACAGACAAGTCACAAAAGCCCTATGTCAGGACTCACATGTGCTTAGAAGCAGACAGTTCCCTTGTGAGGGTGAAGCCAACTTGTCGCCCAGACGCATCACGTTTACTCGGAGGTTTAAGTGGGGGTGGTCACTGTTTCAGGCAGATGCATCCCCGAGGAGCCTGGGGCTCTCGAATCAGCACTTTCTGGGAGAATAAATGATTTTACTGAGTCATTTCCAGAGCGTTGCAGCCACCCGACACTTACAGAGCCCCGTGCCGTACAGTGTCTTCCTTGTGGGAGACACGGTATGTTTCCTGAGGCTCAGAAATGTGCCCTCGGGGAACAAGTGTCTGCCCGTGAAAGTAAATGATTAGAGTCTTCCCTGCGTCTGTCAGTCGTGGGGAGTCAGAGCCGTATTGGACGGCCCACTGAAAAATCATTTTGTTATTATGTTGTACAATCGCAGTATGTCTCTGGTTTTATTATACACAGGAGCATTTTTTTTTTTCATGCTGGGAAATGTATTTTTCTATTATTGAATCAAACTAGATCTAACAAGTTTTCACTTCTTAATTTTTTTAGGCTGTATCTTGAGCATGTAGGCAGCTTTTGGTGGGTTCTTCATTAGGATGATCCGGTTGCTGGTTCTGAAAATAGTCATATTAATAATTTTCTGGCTAATATGTATCGAACACATACATGGAATAACTCTCGATGGCGACATGAGGCAGTTATGACATAATCTTCATTTTATAGGTGAAGAGAGAGGATAAGGGACAGCCAGCCCAGCCTGTCCCTTATTCCCGGCCGGCTGGGACCCATTTTCCCAGCTCTCCACGTTACGGCCTGATTTTCATTTTCTGTTTTACCCTTAAATGGTAGAAAGTGAGTTATTACTGGCCACGTTATTTCTTGTTTTGTTAAAAGGACGTAAATTAAGAGGAAAATCAATTAGGAGTTTATATGTGTTGGGGGCATGGAGGTTCCTCTGACTCATACGCACCCTCAGAGATGCACGGAAAGGAAATTACTTCTCTCTACTCTGTGGTTTTACGGCGGTCGGTTTCCGTGGGACTGTGAAGCTGGCATTGTGGAGGTAGGGGCGAGCTTTCTGGCCTCAGACAGAGCTCCTTTCGAATCAACTTTCTACCCCGGGGCCAAGGCTCTCAGCCTCATTTCCTCAGCTGCTAAGTGGGAGGTGGAAACACTTGCCCTAGTACTATGTTGAGCGCCTAGTAATACGATACGTATTGGCAAAAACACAATAAGCATTCCTTTCCCCCGTCCTCGTCTTCCTCACTCTTCCTGTGAGACACCCTTATACGTGAACCCACTTCCAGGGAAACCAAATGCAGACGTGCGAAGCCACATCAGCAAGAGCAAGAGAAAGGACAACGGCCCGTTAAGTTTTCTCTTCCTTCAACTGGGAATGAGACTTTCACAGCAACACGGTATCTCAGAAACTCACGTTTTGTTAGGTCCATCGCGGCCTCTGCTCCCCACCCCGAACCCCTGGGACACGTGAGGCTGAATGAATCCATCTCAGTGTC
>NW_011891518.1:7048-8211 GCF_000151845.1 Pteropus vampyrus
TCTGGGATTGGTGAAATCACTCAAAACAACTTTGCCATCAGGAAATGGGGAAGCAGAAAAAGTTGTTAGTGAGGTGTTTTAAAAAGCCATTTAACTCCCGAACGAATGAAACATGAACATGAACAATTAAGGAATGCGCGAGACGCGACACTCCTCTGGGTTTGAGGGCGGCTGGGGAGCGGAGGCCTCTCGCTGCGTGCGGGGCGTGAGCTTCGGCTGCGGGCGGGCGGGCGTGGGCACGCCGGGTCGGGGGTTAGAAACAGCCCGAGCTCCCCATGCAGATGGCGTTTCTCTCACCAGGTCTTAGTGGGGGCTCAGGGAGACGCGGCAGCGCTGACCTTCCCAGGGGTGGGTCTGGGGTAATGAGCCGCTGACCCCGAGCTGGAGACTGGCTTCCAGATGTTTGCCCAGTATCCTTTCGTTCATCCGTTTGTTTATTCCTCCGTGCATGCGTTTACTCAGTGTGCCCTGTGCCCTGATTGTCCTGGGCCCGAGCTTACAGCCGGGAACAAGGCAGTCACACCTCTGCCTCTGAGGACCCGCCAGGGCAGGAGGGGTCTGCAGATTTAATCAAGAGAACAAACAAAAAAGGCAGGTTACCCGAGGGCTCGCTCCTGGTGCCGTGCATCCTGTGGGTCTGGACAAACGTGTAATGACCCGTGTCTGCCATCACGGAGGGCTCTGTCTACTGTGTGGAGCGTCACCCGGAAAGTCAGTGCCCCCAGCACCAGTAATTTCCGCTTCTAAAACTCATTAAGTTGGTCCCTGAGTTATGTAACGTCCGCGTCTGTGTTTTTCTAACACTGTAAAAATAACGTTTTGGCTTCTTCTTACCGCGAGGGAGGGGTCTGTTCGCGGAGGGAGAAGAAGGGTGCCTTCAGTGTTCTGGTGCCCACGTTGCTGTCCTGGAGGCCGTGCTGTGTGACGGAGGCGATGTGCTTCCCCCGAGTCTTGGGTTCTAGGGATTTGGGGCGTGTGTCTCACACGCTTGGACCCGGCATGACAGGGTCCCGTCACCTAACCCGTTCCTGGAGGGCTCCACGCAGCACACCCTCCCCAGGCCTTTCATCCCCATCTCTCGGCTCAGCCCCGAGGGGAGTATGAGCTGCCCAGTGATTGGCGATGGCCCGTCTTCGTTTGTCCTTGCCCCAGCATCCTTTCTC
>NW_011891518.1:9928-10430 GCF_000151845.1 Pteropus vampyrus
CATTACTACGTTATATTATGGAGCTTACAACATGATGAGGTTACAGTGTTACACTTCGTTACAACTTTATAATGTTACCACAGTAGGCGCAACGGTATTTTGACGTTACACCTTAGACACTATGTCTGTCAGCAACCCCGTTGCTAGGTGATAGGAGCCTCTGGGCTCCATCATACCCTTAAGGCACCACCGTCTCCTGTCTGCTGGGGTTCCGACCTGATGTTCCTGGGCTGCGTGACTGACGTCAAGCACGTTGACTTAGGTGGGACGTTTGGATGAGGAACCGCGTGATCCGCACGGAGGTGGGCCAGTGGTTGGCAAGGGGCGGGCAGCCGTGGGAACTGTTGGTCACCCGCCCTCCATTCCCCCCGCAGTGACGGAGAGCCGAGGCGCCCTGGAGAGTACCCAGAGGTTTTCTCTGCTGCCACCCTACCTGCCGGTGACCTACCGCGTGCACCACGCCGACGTGTCCTTCTTCCTGCGGGAGGCCGACCAGGACGTC
>NW_011891519.1:0-966 GCF_000151845.1 Pteropus vampyrus
CACTGGGGAATTTACTTTGGACAAAGGTTTATTTTTCTCCCTTGAGATCACTTCTCATTAAATTCCCTGAGTTCTAACACTTCCATTTAGGAGGCTGGCTCGGAAGAGCCACCCTCCACTGCAGTACTGACCACCTTAATGCTGCAGGCATTTTTCTCGTGGGCCCCCCCCGCAGTTCCCAGCCGCCAGTGGCTGCCGACTCAAGGCCTTGGGCAGACAGATGGGAGACCCTTGGAAGGAGTCACAGCCTGTTCCTTTAAGACCCTCCTGCGCCGGCTCAGCCAGGCCCTGCCGCCCGGACCACCGCTCGGGCGCCAGAGGATGTACTTAGGGGCAAGTGACAGTTTATCATCTACATCCAGCGGGTGACGATAAAACAACCAGTGCTCCAAGCTGGGGCGTGGGCGTTGCCACGTGGCAGCCGAGGAACTGTGCTCGCCAAGGAGGATGCTCACGCTCAGTGCCGGGTGCCAGCAGGGCGGATGCTGACCCTCATCGTGGCCCCACTTAGCATACGGCTGTAGCCTCCCTGACCCCCCCATACACATGACTCTGGGGCGGGGTCCCCAAAGGCTCCCTCCTGGCCGCTACCTGCCTGTGACTGATTGACAGCCCTGGTCTGGCGCCTGCGTCATCTCCTTAGGACCGGTGAGCTGGGGGCGCCGCGCGTGGAGACGCCGCGCGTGGAGACGCCGCGCGTGGAGACGCCGCCCGTGGAGACGCCGCGCGTGGAGACGCCGCGCGTGGAGACGCCGCGCGTGGAGACGCCGCTGTCGGGCCGCCAGACACAGCTGCGCACTTACCCTCAGGGCCTGGGCCTGCTGTCGGGCGACGGGGTATCCCGGTGTCCGCGTGGCCTGCAGAGTGTACGGAAGGTGGGGACGAGGGCGCGTCGCACCACCTCGCGGTGCCAGTCACTGGTGCCGCCCAGGGCCCCCGAACCTCTCCTTCAGCCCCGGGCACCGC
>NW_011891519.1:1966-3706 GCF_000151845.1 Pteropus vampyrus
TTTCATGTGATTTTAGCTACGAATCATAACCATGAGCAAAGGAAAGTCAGACTGTGCGTCGGCGTTTTGGGAAGGCCCGAGTCGGCCTTTCATCCTTAACCGCTGAAGCCGGCACAGGGCTCCGAGGCTGCTTTGGTACCAGGAGGGCGGAGGCTGTCACTCTGGCAGCTGAGCTTCCGCAGCAGAGCGTGCTCGCAGCCAGAGGAGAGGGAATCTTCGTTAAGGCCACGTCTTAGCAGACGATTGAAATTGCCTTTGTTCTAAGAACTTGGGATGCTGTGTGTTTCTCTCACTGAAAAACTGCCTTGGCCGCAACCGGGAGTGTCAACAGTCCCTGTTTGTCGCAAGTTTCAACCTGCTGCCACGCTGAGGGGCAGCGTAAAACCTCTTCGTCCTGAGAGTCTGTAATGCCTAGAGGTTACGGTTCATCAGTTTTCATCTTCTAATTGATAGAAAAAATGTACAGTTAAGCTGCTGATTTATTTGCATTTCTTACTCCAAAGCAACTGATTCAACTGAAACAAAGGTCCATTGTGAAAATCCCACTTAGGGTGACAAGTAGAATGTCGGTATTTGCTTCATCAGCATTTTTCTGAGTTAGCAAACGCTACAACATGCCGTGACCAGACACTGGTGTGGCGTGGGCGGCGCGGGAGGTGGCAGCGGCCGGGGACCGCAGTGGGCTTTAGTGCTAACACCTAACAAGGTAACAGTCACAAAGCCTGGAATTTAATTTACAAAAGTTACTGGACGGGCAAAGGAACAGGAAACGTGACCCACAATTAGGAGAGAAATGAGCAATAGGAGCGGGAGGAATGGCAGACGCTGGGAATGAGAGGAAGGACCTCGAGGGCAGTGAGAAGCTGCCCGAGCGTCTCGGAAAGGAGAGGAAAATGCGTCGCTTATCGGACCTCACTAGGTGAGATAGCAAGTTACAAAATCAACGTCTCGAACAGAACATTTAGATATGAAAAGCACAATATCTGAAATCAAAAACGCATGGCACGGCACCAATAGCAGAGCAGTGACAGGTGCTTCTAGAAGGGCAGTTTAGCCAAATCCAAAAGAGCAAGAGGAAGTATTTTCACAGGAAAAATGAGCAGAGCGTTAATAAGCTGGGGGAAAATATTACGCAACTTAAAATCCACACGATAATGGAGATTGCCACGAAATGTCTTGAACATATGACTGCAAATTTTCCAAATTCTAAAAAATATAAACCCACAGATGAAAGCAGCTCAGGCAAAAAATACGAAACAGGACTTTTCAAAGCACGGCGAAGAACAGTGACCCCGGGGATGTGGGGAACAAAGGAGGGGACCCCAAGCTTGTCTCAGCTCGCCGGCGAGAGCGTTTCTGTTGTGTCGCAGGGAGGGGGCAGGGGGAGCCCGGTAGAGCACCCGAGAGGACAGAGTGCCAGAGCGAGAGCTCTCTGCAGACACCGAGTCGCCCTCGAGTAGTGTAAGGACAGTGAGCCAAATCATGACAAGAGCAGAAGTGTTAGGACAGCAGTGAAGATGGGGGGTAAAGTCTACACGGCCCAAAGAGCGGAAGAAGCCGCTCCTGTCCCCAGCAGGCAGAAGAGCCTGCGAGTCACAGCGTGCGGGCCGAGCGTTCACCGCAGCGTGCTCGCACCAGTGCAGGACCGCCGGCCTAGCCCGAGCGCTGCTCCAGGTGTGCTGGTCAGTCTCAAAGGACGAGCCAAAGGGATGAAACTTTCAGAGGAATTTAATGTGGTTT
>NW_011891519.1:4561-5748 GCF_000151845.1 Pteropus vampyrus
ACGAAACAGGACTTTTCAAAGCACGGCGAAGAACAGTGACCCCGGGGATGTGGGGAACAAAGGAGGGGACCCCAAGCTTGTCTCAGCTCGCCGGCTAGAGCGTTTCTGTTGTGTCGCAGGGAGGGGGCGGGGGAGCCCGGTAGAGCACCCGAGAGGACAGAGCGCCAGAGCGAGAGCTCTCTGCAGACACCGAGTCGCCCTCGAGTAGTGTAAGGACAGTGAGCCAAATCACGACAAGAGCAGAAGTGTTAGGACAGCAGTGAAGACGGCGGGTAAAGTCTACACGGCCCAAAGAGCGGAAGAAGCCGCGCCTGTCCCCAGCAGGCAGAAGAGCCTGCGAGTCACAGCATGCGGGCCGAGCGTTCACCGCAGCGTGCTCGCACCAGTGCGGGACCGCCGGCCTAGCCCGAGCGCTGCTCCAGGTGTGCTGGTCAGTCTCAAAGGACGACCCAAAGGGATGAAACTTTCAGAGGAATTTAATGTGGTTTCAGAGCAAAGTCCAAGAGGGTTTTTAGCAATTCAGAAATGTCCAGCACCCAAGAAACTACCATTTATAATATCTGCATCCAAGGGAAGTCGCCAGGTGTGCAAAAGAAGCAGATACGTTCAGCCCATAATGAGGAGAGAAATTAATCAAAACAGAAGAGACGCAGATGTTAGAATTAGTAGGTGGGACATTAACCGCTTCCAACTGTATTCTAGTTGTTCATAAGTCAAGGAATCTTTTAGATGTGAAAAGTAAAATGTCTCAGGCGAAAACAACGTGGGGGCGGCAGCAGAGCAGGCATTTCAGAGGAAAAGGCCTGTGAACTTCGAGGCAGCAGCTGAAAGCATCTGAAATGAAACAGACAGCACAACAAATTTAAAACAGCGAGAGTAACAGCGTTAGTAAACTCCGGGAAAATTCGAGCAGCATGAGAGACGTGGACTGTTGGCCTAACACACGAGCCCGGTAGACCTGGAGTCCACGAAGGAGAAAGGAATGGGAGGTGGAAAAGTGATTTCAAGAAATCGTTCACCAAAATGTTTCAAATGTCAAAAAAAGTAAGCGTCAGGTTTTAAGAAGCTCCGCAGACTACGATCACAAGACATGTGAGGAAAACTGCACAGGCCGCATCAAAAATCATGATGCTCTATAGCAGGGATAAAGGGGAGGTCTTAACGGCAGCCAACCAAAGCTGCAAGCA
>NW_011891519.1:7251-7650 GCF_000151845.1 Pteropus vampyrus
CCCGGTTCGGGAATGAGACATTTAGATCTTACAGATATTAACAGAACAAGACGGAATATTATAGAACAATTTCTTCCAATAGAATTTACAGCTTATATTAAATGAAAAAGAAATTCTGGAGAGTCACAAACTATCAAATCTCATTCAAGAACAGATCATCTGAAGAGCCCTAAAAAAGGGGAACTCCTGATCCAGGTGGCTTCACATTCAAATTCTACCAAGGATTTCAGGGAGTGGACATACCAATCCTACAACGAGACCATTGCAGAAGATCTAAGAGGCAGCACTTTGGAACTCCGTCTGTGAGGCCAGCATTAACCTCACCCTGAAGCCTGACAGCGACGTCATAAGTAAATAAAACTACAGACCCGTAATCTTCATGAATGAAGATGCAAAAAT
>NW_011891520.1:0-973 GCF_000151845.1 Pteropus vampyrus
CCACTTCCTTGGCCTATACTAGTTGTATGACACTGAGCAAGTCACTTAGATACTCTGAGATCCAGAGCCCTCATCTATAAAATGGAATTGATAATAGTATGCTCTTGATAGAGTTATCAAACTACTTATTATTGGGAACTGTTATTGGATTAAGTGGAGGTTAAATGAGTTAATACAAGTAAAGTGTTTATTTCTTTTTCCCCTTTTTGATTTCCACCCCCCCCACCACCACTTCCACCCCTGACCTAAGGGATGTTGCCTTCTCCCCTTAAGAACTGGATCTCTAAAGGCAGGGCGTCTCCTCCCACACGCTCGTGGCATGCACCCGGGACCTGGCGCACCCTGGGTCTGGTCCGTGGCTCTACCCGGGGTGCAAACCCAGGACCTTCTACATGTAAAGCAGCCTTGCTAACCACTACACTAGGGAGCGACCCTGCAGGTAAATTGTTTAGAAGAGTTCCTGGCACAAGGTAAGCACTTGATGATAAGTAGTTAATATTATTTCCACAGAGCCCAGGATTCCACCTTGCCCCCGGGCCCCCAAACACACACCCCTTCAGAGCTGAAGGTAAAGGGAAAGAAAGGAACACATTTCCTGAGAATCCCCCATGCAGCAGGCTTGGGCTGTGTCCTTCATCTGCTTTCTCATGTAATCCTGACTGCAACCCTGTGAGCTAAGGATGAATGTATGTCTTTTTCACGAGTGAGAAAACCAGGCATCAAGGAGAAGTAACCTGCCTAGGATCACAGGGCAAACCAGAGGGGTGTGAACCCAGGTCGGTGCGGTTCCAAAGCCCACATTGGCTCACTGTTTCAGAAACTGACCTGAGATTGCTCAAAAGTTCCCGAGGAGGTCCCATGCTCTCCTCAAGGATGAGGGTCCTCTCCCCAACCTGTGATGGAAGGAGCTAGAAACCACAGGAGGAAAGCTTGCTTCTGGTTCTGACCTTGTCTCTGACAGTTGGATGACCTT
>NW_011891520.1:2803-5190 GCF_000151845.1 Pteropus vampyrus
TGGCTCATGAGTATATCTCCATTGCATGGTATAGTGCCAGGCACATAGTAAGTGCTCAGTAAATAGTAGCTGAATGGATTCAATCCCTCTACCTATTTATTCATCCCCCATCCATCCGTTTACTATTCACCTATAACCCATTCCCCATTATCTATCCATTCAACTTTCTACTACTATCTCGCCATTCTTTATCTACTCTCCATTCAACCATCATCCATCCACCGCCTATATACCTTTTCAGCATCAATCAAACCATTTATATTTCATTCATTCATTCAACAAATATTCATTCAATACCTACTACTTGCCAGGCACTGTTCTATAGGCTGGGGAGGCTGCAGTGAAAATAACAGACAAAAACTGTGCCTACATCCCAGTAGAAAGAAAATATGCAGGAAATAACATAATAAATACTTAACTATAGGGCATGTTAGAAAGTGATAGGTATTGGGGGGGAAAGTTTTTTAAAAAGTAGAAGGGTGGGTAAAGAGGATCCACAAGGGAAGGAGGGGGCAGGCAGTGGCCATAATGACTAAGGTGTTCCAGTGGATACCATGAGACTCTCTGGAAGGGAAAATGTTTAGGAAGGGGGACTGGCTTATGCAAAGGCCCAGAGGGAGCTTGACTAGTGTGCTGGCCAACGAGGTCAGTGTGGCTGGAGTGGAGCAAGCAAGGGAGGCGGTCGTGGGTGAGGTCAAAGAGGTAAAAGAGGTTCAGACCATCTGGAGCTTTGGGAGCCTTTGAAAGGACTCTGGGGAGAATAGAACAGATATTGCAATAATTCTGTTGAGAAATTCCAGTGGCTCGGCAGGGCAGTGGCCATGCAGGTGGCGAGATGTGAAAGGATTCTGGGTATAGTTAAAAGGTGGAGATAACAGAATTGATGATGTTTCAGATATGGAATGTGAGGGAATGGGAGGTGTCAAGGATGCCTCTAAGGTGTCTTGGCTCAAACAGCTGTGAGTGTGAAGGTACCACCAGATGAGATGAGCAAGGTGTTTTGGGGAAAACCAGAGGCTGGGCTTTGGTGGTGTTGAGGTATCTTTTAGACATGCTAGAGGAGATGTTGAGTGGACAGCTGGATGTATGTACTGAAGTTCAGGGAAGAGGTCTTACTGAAGATACAGAACTGGAATCATGGACGTGAGACTGGATGAGAGCACCAAGGGACTGAGTCCTGGACCACTCCAACAGGAAGAGTTCCGAGAGGCAGAGGAATGACCATGATGTAGGAGGAGAGCCTGGAGAGTGTGGAGGCCTGGACGCCCAGTGAACACAGAGGGTGTATTAGGGAGCAGGGAGTGGTCAATGGTGTCAAAACCGTTGATCAGTCAATCTGAAGCTGAAGACTGAGAATTGAGTGTTATGCCATGGTGACTTTGACAAGAGTGCTTTCGCTGGGGGTAGGGCAGGCAGGTAGAATAGTGATTGGAATGGATTTAAGAGAGGAGAGGAATTAAAGACAATATAAACAAGACCTTTGTTGCAAAGGGAAGCAAAATAAATGGGCAGTGGCTGTGGGGAGGGCTGTAGGATCAAATGAAGGCTGTTGTAGTAAAATTTATCCATCTACCATTCATCCATGAATCCGTTTAACCACCATCTACCTGTCCTTTCACCACTCACCATGCATCTACCCAAATAGCCACTCCTCATCTATAACTAAGCAATCTGTCCTGAACTCCTACAGGTCACCAATTCCCTGCCAGGTACTAGGGTGGGAGGTAGAGGACGAGAAATGGAGAAGCAAGAATCTGGCCCATACTAGATACTCAGTTTAAGTAGATTGAATGAATTAAAGAGCAAGAAGACGTGGTGCCTTTCCTCCAGATGCTTGGTCTAGCAGAAGGACGCAGAATGCCAGAGCTGGAGAATTGTCTGGGTGTTATCTAGTACTAACCAGATAAAGGGAAATGTCTTGCCTGGGTGTTATCTAGTACTAACCAGATAAAGGGAAATGTCTTCCCTGAACTTCAGTACATACATCCAGCTGTCCAATCACATGATAGGTTAGCAATGAAGCCAGGATTCATACATGGGCCTCCAGAATTGACAGACAGGTTTTTTCTCTTCCAGGATGTTCTGTCCAGTGAGATAGAATTTAGCTGGGGGCAGGGAATGCGTAGGCATATGGCAGTCTCAAGAAAACAGATTTTAAAATATTTTCATTTACTTATATTTTGGTTCAAAATTCAAAAGGTACAGGGATAGAATCTGGAAAACCTCCCTTCCAATCCTGTCTCTAGCCCCCTACTTCCTCCTTCTTTGGGCAACCAATTTTTTTATGTTGTCTTCAAGACATAAGTTATGACTATTTATTTTTCCCTTTCACACAGATGGGATCATACAAATAATCTTTCAGATCTTTTTTTTTTCTTCCTATTTAA
>NW_011891520.1:5240-7785 GCF_000151845.1 Pteropus vampyrus
TGTGAGGGAATGGGAGGTGTCAAGGATGCCTCTAAGGTGTCTTGGCTCAAACAGCTGTGAGTGTGAAGGTACCACCAGATGAGATGAGCAAGGTGTTTTGGGGAAAACCAGAGGCTGGGCTTTGGTGGTGTTGAGGTATCTTTTAGACATGCTAGAGGAGATGTTGAGTGGACAGCTGGATGTATGTACTGAAGTTCAGGGAAGAGGTCTTACTGAAGATACAGAACTGGAATCATGGACGTGAGACTGGATGAGAGCACCAAGGGACTGAGTCCTGGACCACTCCAACAGGAAGAGTTCCGAGAGGCAGAGGAATGACCATGATGTAGGAGGAGAGCCTGGAGAGTGTGGAGGCCTGGACGCCCAGTGAACACAGAGGGTGTATTAGGGAGCAGGGAGTGGTCAATGGTGTCAAAACCGTTGATCAGTCAATCTGAAGCTGAAGACTGAGAATTGAGTGTTATGCCATGGTGACTTTGACAAGAGTGCTTTCGCTGGGGGTAGGGCAGGCAGGTAGAATAGTGATTGGAATGGATTTAAGAGAGGAGAGGAATTAAAGACAATATAAACAAGACCTTTGTTGCAAAGGGAAGCAAAATAAATGGGCAGTGGCTGTGGGGAGGGCTGTAGGATCAAATGAAGGCTGTTGTAGTAAAATTTATCCATCTACCATTCATCCATGAATCCGTTTAACCACCATCTACCTGTCCTTTCACCACTCACCATGCATCTACCCAAATAGCCACTCCTCATCTATAACTAAGCAATCTGTCCTGAACTCCTACAGGTCACCAATTCCCTGCCAGGTACTAGGGTGGGAGGTAGAGGACGAGAAATGGAGAAGCAAGAATCTGGCCCATACTAGATACTCAGTTTAAGTAGATTGAATGAATTAAAGAGCAAGAAGACGTGGTGCCTTTCCTCCAGATGCTTGGTCTAGCAGAAGGACGCAGAATGCCAGAGCTGGAGAATTGTCTGGGTGTTATCTAGTACTAACCAGATAAAGGGAAATGTCTTGCCTGGGTGTTATCTAGTACTAACCAGATAAAGGGAAATGTCTTCCCTGAACTTCAGTACATACATCCAGCTGTCCAATCACATGATAGGTTAGCAATGAAGCCAGGATTCACACATGGGCCTCCTGAATTGACAGACAGGTTTTTTCTCTTCCAGGATGTTCTGTCCAGTGAGATAGAATTTAGCTGGGGGCAGGGAATGCGTAGGCATATGGCAGTCTCAAGAAAACAGATTTTAAAATATTTTCATTTACTTATATTTTGGTTCAAAATTCAAAAGGTACAGGGATAGAATCTGGAAAACCTCCCTTCCAATCCTGTCTCTAGCCCCCTACTTCCTCCTTCTTTGGGCAACCAATTTTTTTATGTTGTCTTCAAGACATAAGTTATGACTATTTATTTTTCCCTTTCACACAGATGGGATCATACAAATAATCTTTCAGATCTTTTTTTTTTCTTCCTATTTAATAATTTGTCTTTGAAATTATTCCACATCAGTTCAGTAAGACCTTCCTGAGTTTTTACAGCTCTGTAGTATTCTGTTGTCGGAGGCAGTGGTTTATTGAAACCATCTCTTGTTAATGAACATTTCATTATGTCCAGTCTTTTGCTGTAACAAACAATGCTGCAGTGTTCATACATGGGGCGTAGAGAGAAGCTGTGAGCTAATTCCCTAGAAGCAGAATTACTGAGTTAAAAGTTTGTGCATTTGCCCTTTCGATGGGAATTTCTGGCTGATCCTCCACCCAGATTGTGCCAATCTACCTCCTACCAGCATAGCATGTGAGTGCCACAACTTTGACAGCAGAGAGCATTATTGAGGTTTTCAATCTCTGCTAATCTGATTCAGAAAAATGAAAGTGTCTTCACACAGCTTTTATGTTTCTCTTGCTCTGACTGACGACTCTTTTCATTTTTTACAGCCACAAAGGCAGATCGAGAAGAGGAACTTCTCAAGGTCAGTGCCGCCCAGGCTACCTTAGTGAGCAGCAAGTGTCCCATCTTGGGAGGGGATCTAGTGGAGGTAAGAGGAGGACAGGTGGTTGGCCTGGCAGGGGCTATGCTTCTGAGAAGAGTCTCAATTCCCTCTGCTTCTTCTTCTGTTCTCAGCTTGCACTCCTCTCAGATGTGCCCACAGACTGTCATCTCCCCCCATCTCTGCAGCCCCACAGGCCACCCCAGAGTTCCCACCTCTTCCTCAGGAAACTATTTCCCTTTTCTTGCCATGTAAAGTTTCCTTGGCCCAGAGCTTCCAGAAGGCTGGGCTAAGGTGAGATCCAGCCCTCATATCTGGCCTTTCAAGAAACTAGGGCAGATGTTAGAATCTTAGGCTGTCTCCACTAGTCTGATGCTTAGTGATGGTCAAGCCTACACTCCTCCCACCCATTATAGGTCAGCATGCAGAGCGCGTATGCCGAAGTGCATATGTTGGTGTGTATCACTCAGATGTGCGTCTCTGTGGCAGCCTGGAGTGAAAAAAAAAAAAAAAAAGCCTGGTTCTGGATCCAAGGCAGACCTGGGCTTGAACC
>NW_011891520.1:8630-9917 GCF_000151845.1 Pteropus vampyrus
TGGGAGGGGATCTAGTGGAGGTAAGAGGAGGACAGGTGGTTGGCCTGGCAGGGGCTATGCTTCTGAGAAGAGTCTCAATTCCCTCTGCTTCTTCTGTTCTCAGCTTGCACTCCTCTCAGATGTGCCCACAGACTGTCATCTCCCCCATCTCTGCAGCCCCACAGGCCACCCCAGAGTTCCCACCTCTTCCTCAGGAAACTATTTCCCTCTTCTTGCCATGTAAAGTTTTCTTGGCCCAGAGCTTCTAGAAGGCTGGGCTAAGGTGAGATCCAGCCCTCATATCTGGCCTTTCAAGACACTAGGGCAGATGTTAGTATCTTAGGCTGTCTCCACTAGTCTGATGCTTAGTGATGGTCAAGCCTACACTCCTCCCACCCATTATAGGTCAGCATGCAGAGCGTGTATGCCGAAGTGCATATGTTGGTGTGTATCACTCAGATGTGCGTCTCTGTGGCAGCCTGGAGTGGAAAAAAAAAAAAAAGCCTGGTTCTGGATCCAAGGCAGACCTGGGCTTGAACCTCTGCTAATTCTCTAATCAGAGGTGTGACATTAGGCCAGTCACTCACCTTCTGTGAGCATCAGTTCTCTCGTTTATAAAGTTGGAATGATAACCAAGGAGCTGAGTCATCTCCTTCCGCTTCAACCTCCCTCCCTCTCTTCCAGCCGTGCTCCCATTTTTCGAATCCTTGAACAAGCCAAACTCTTCCTGCCTCAGGGCTTTTGCCCTTGCTGTTCCATTTGCCTGGAATTTTTCCTACACCTGTCCAGGCTCCTCTTCCTCCTCAGGTCTCAGGTCAAATGTCGCCTCCTCTAAGAGGCCCTCCCTAAAGAGTCACACCCCCTCCCCAGTTCCTGAAGTCTGTCTCTAAATCCATAACTCTGTCTTATTTTATTCACAGCTCTTGGGAATGTTTGAAATGATCTCATTTATGTACTAAATTGCTTATTGTCTGTCTCTCCTGCCCCCACTAGAAAGTAGGAACAGGGTTGCTGTATCCCTATGTCTAGCGCAGAGCCCAGCACCTATTAGGTGTTGGATTAATTGTTGAATGAATGAATGGAAAGTGCTCAGCACAATGCCCAACATATAATAAGGCTCAAAGTTGCTGGTTATTCTTATTATATAAATGCTAGTGTCTATCATTATTCATTAGGAATGAACAACTTTGCTCAGCAACTCTTACAACAAGTATTTATTTGAGTCCTGTGTGATGAAGTGTCATGGGAGAAACAGGGTATGAGACCCAGTGGATGCTGTTGAGAAATAGACACTCCAGCTGGGAAGAC
>NW_011891521.1:0-3293 GCF_000151845.1 Pteropus vampyrus
AATGGTGAATCCTCTGGCAGCCGCACCAATAGCTGCTTGACCAGCAGCTTGTATCCTGTGACTTTGTCATACAAGAGTAAACAGCTGCCTGAATGCCTCCCCATAGTAATCACGGCTGTTCCCTGTGGTGTACAGCAGCTGTTGCCCTCAAGAGTCCTTGAGTATTAGTATTGCATGTCTATATTAAAACACAGCACAAGAGCATTTCAGTGCCTCTGCTCATCACTTATTAATCTGTCGGCCTCACCTCTACGTCCGAGCAGCTCAGAGGGATGTCCAAGGCGTTGCCTCTTGCAGTGTCCGCCTTATTCTATATCTTCCTCAGAAACATTGTCCGCACCCTCTTGAAGAGCAAGGGGTAACTCTTTCTCAAACCTATGAGCCCCACAGCAGAGTCCTGCACATAGTAGGTGCTCAGTAAATGTATGGTGAAAAATCGAACTTTTATGATAATGTACTGCCAGTATGCAACAACTTTTGACCTATAGAAATGACAATTGCATTTAGATCCTAACTTATTTAAGATCATAATCTAACCATCTTAATTTATAGGTACATCGATTTTCATCTCATTAAAATTATAATATATATTATTATTATCAGTTCTCAAAATTTTCCTAAGATATAACATGATTACCTGAAAAATTGGGACTTGGCTTCTGCTTAGGCAGAGCCACTTCATTGTTTTCCTGAATAATCTATGCTTTGCATAATTTTGAGGGCTAAGAAAGACTATACCATATGTATTTTCATGAACCATGTAAAACCTTTAACACTTTATGTTTTTCTAGTTCTAAATCTTAAAAAGCTCAAAGAATCACTTGGAAATTTGGTCAGATTTCCACTCTGAAATTATGCTGAACCTCTTCTAACTTCTTGCTAATACAGCCATGAACACAGCAAAATGTTAGAACTCACTACAGCGTGAAATGCTGATGACCAGCGGACATCTTAACGCCATGATCTGGGAGAAACTGGCATCCATTATAACACAAAACAGAACGGAGTAAAATCAAACAAGCGAACAAATAAATACAGGCAATTCTGACGATTTAACTGATGATTTTGCCTGAACAAAATTAGGATGGTCTTTTTTTTTTTTTCTTTAAATCGCTCTGTTATTTCATAATTTAGGAACCAGGGGCCTGCACCACCAAGGGAATTATGTGGTCAGCTACTTCTCCTTGGAAGCTGCATTCTCTTCTCCCAACTGGCTCTCACCTCCACTCTTCCCAGAATGATGATAAAGGTAGGCAGGAAGGCGGGATGGAACAGGAGCAGTGCATTTTGGGAGTTGTAGTCCCCAGGAGCATATACTAATAACGATGGTTGCCAATACCTACGGAGTGCTGACTATACATCAGTCATTGTATTGAGTACTTAGCATAAATTATTAAGAATAATTCTACTACATTTTCACTTGCCAGCAGTGGTTTCTCTTGATTCATTTTATTGCTTTACTCTTGGGAGTTAATGAGTTTCCCCCTGTCAATTTCAAAAAAGAAAAAGAAAAGATTTTCTGGGTATCTTTCTGGGTAAATCTAGAAGTCCTTAAAAATTATAGTTAAATAATAGATCAGTCCCCAGCAGATCTGTGCTGCTGCTCCCAAACAGGCTCTTTCTATTCTGGAATACTTCAACAACTGAGCACTCTCAGATGTGCTCAGGTGAAAACGTGCCTGTGGCCATTTATCACTGCCCCGAGGGATAGTCACATTAATGATGACCTATGGGAAGAATTTTCAAAAATGGCTCTTTTATCATCTTGCACATCTTAGCTTTTAACCTAATTCTGTAAGGTCAGGTCTGCAAAGTTATAATTACCTGTGCAATTAAGGTAAAAATATTATTAAAATATTCTGTAAGGTCATGTCTGCAAAGTTATAATTACCTGTGCAATTAAGGTAAAAATATTATTAAAATAGGGTTTGTTTGTTTGTTTTTTTTTTTGTAAAAATAATTAAAAATTATTGTGAAGAATTCAATCAGGGTAGAAAAAGTTCAAAGAGGAGAGTTAAACAGAAAATTATACAAATTTCGGCCCCTGAAAAATAGCCTTTCTCAATTCAAAGAGAATATAAGCCTCAACAAAAGAGTCTTAACACTCGAAGACACATCTAAGCAAAAAGGATTTTCAAAACATACTTCCCATGAATTCTGTTTAGAGTTTGCATTTTGATTAGAACTGCCTACAGAATGTGATTTGAGGCCCCTTCGCTCAAACATCAGAAGCGAATGAAGTCCCCCCCCACCTCCACACTCTTCCTGCCCCTCCCCAATTTCTCTCCAGCTTCCAAGGTTCCTCTGACCAATGAGGGGGTTGGACCAAGCTGTCACTAATGGCCCCTCTTTGCCTTACATGCTATGGAATATTTTCTCTGTTAAAATGGAAAGCCTCCCACGAGGAGCTTGGGAGGCTAGGGTGGGAGTGTGGAGTTCAGTGGCGTGAACAGCTGGGAAGCCCTGGGCTCCTGGGGTACGCACAATGGAGCAAACGTAGATTTGGGGGGTGGAGATGAAAGGGGAGAGATGAGGGACCACATTTAAGACATTTCATTTCTTCTACAATTTCATCTAGGGTTGACTTAAATTTCATTGTCTGTGTCTTTGATTGCCAGTACATCAAAAAATAATAATTATAGGGGCAATTAAAATCTGAAATTAAAAAAGAAACACATTAGTGGTAAGTCTTTAAATCACCCTGGGGCGGCCTTCCTTTCCAGTTCTGATCCCTTTCAAATCATTAACCAATCCACAGAGAGGAAGAAGGTCAGACAAACTTCTAATGCAAGTGTCAGGGGGAAAAAAAAAAGACCAGTCCCAAAGTGAGTGCAAAGCTTCACTGAACAGAAAATGTAAGTCAAGGTACACACGTACCTTGGTTTGTGAGAATTTGATGATCTTACCCATTTTCCATTGAGATTTACTTTCGTGAGGTGACAGGCATATTGAGGGACCCCCAGGGTTTGCACAATTAGAGGCACGTGTAAAGTAAGGGATCACATTGATAAAACCCTCCCCACTGAAGGACAGTTTAAGCCATCAGAGGGCACCTATTTACTGACTGCCGGCCTACACCAAGACGGAAGCTTCCAGAAGGCAGCTTCCTGGGCTTCATCCCCTGCTGCGTCTGGGAGCCTGGACGGAGCCCACAGTAAGACTTCTTGCATGACACGCTCCCAAGTCTGAAAGATGGGCTTCCTGCTGGGAGGAGATGATCTGCAAAGTAATCAGCACAGGAAATTCTTTCGAATTCCTGTTCCTAACTCCAAAATGAGGAAGAGGAAAGGACC
>NW_011891521.1:6903-11246 GCF_000151845.1 Pteropus vampyrus
GTTCAGCGTTCCGTGAATAACCTTTCCCAGCGCTCATGATTGCCCCATCGGGTGAGTGTGTCGATCGTTCCGAGTCTTAGAGAAGTGAGTTCCCTTTTCTAGGGTCGTACAGTGAGGAGGCCGTGAAACAGGTGTTCAAAGCCAGATGCTCCAGCCCCAAGGCCCTCGCCTGCGAACACCGGTGACCTCGCCAGAGGGACTATGTGTATCAGAGGCCAGCGAGTCAGGAGCGTCAGAAGCGCAGAGCTTGTCCAGTCAAGAGGGTAATGAACACCGAGCCCCGTGGGTTACAAAAACCTCACCCCTTGTTTTTCTCCTTTGGGAAAGGAGGGGTGTAGGGCAGAGACGAGGACGGCACCGCGCAGGAGTTCCAGGTGGGAAGGCCGGGCAAACCCCCGTCCCCCCGCGCAGGTGTGCATCGCCGCTGCTGTCATCAGCATCCGGCCACCGAGCTTCGAGGTGTTCTGGCTCAGGTAGGGTCATCGGGGTTCTGAGAGGCGCACGCGCTGATAACAGCAGATTTCGGCCAACGCGACATCCCGTTCCTAATGAGTTTTGCGTTTCTCCCGATGAGGACACACGAACTGGCTTAAAAATAGCTTCATCATGACCACTTTCACATCCTGAGTGAGCGCCTCTAAATTTGGAACTGACAAAGGGCCGTGAAAGATTTCCTTTCCGAAAATAACGGGCTTAATGAGCCTTGTGACAAATGGTTGAGGTTTCACTTTCCACTGCCCCTTAGTTTGAACTATTTGCAAGTGTGTGTTTTTTCTTTTTATTTAAGGAGGTGCCATGTACCTCTGTGTGTCCAATAATTGGATCTGGGTTGAAAGAAAAAAGCGTCTGTGGAATGAGTTTCCTGTGAAAATCAGATCTCAGCCTTCCAAAATGAAATAGTAGTAGGAAGCTGTCTGGTTTAAATAATCTAATTGTGAAGAAAAAAACAAACAAACCCATCTTCCCACTGCCTCTTGTCAGAAAGGTAGGAAGATGGCTCGTGGGAAGAGAACTCGGCATTTCCGAGTGGAGTGGAGCTCGACGGGGCCTCGGCCCCAAACAGCTATGGGATGCTTCCTTGGCATCTCTGTCCCTCATCTCGGAAACCTGTTTGTACCATATCTTGACTTTTAGCAAGAAAGAAGCAAACTCCCTTTCAGTAGAAAACAACTATGGATTTTTCTGTTAAAACGGTGAATGGAACAATACATGTAACACTCCCACCGACCCCCAATTTTAAATCAAGAAAGTAACTCGAAAAAAGAAGAAAATACATTAGCCCTGGAAACCATGAATGATGCATTTCAACAGCTTGCCAGCACCCTCGCTGGACCTCTGCCGAAGGTCACCAACGGAAATTGGGCACGGGGCGCGTTGTCTTATGTGTGTCCCACCTTCTCGGGAAGGCCATCGCAGGGCTCCGTCGACACCTGATGGCTCCTGCTATAGAGGTACGAGGGGGTCAGGGGGAGAAAGCGGTGATGGGGGGCAACCTTTCCTCCGGGCGAGTGCCCTGGAGCTGGCAGTCTGAGCAGACGGCCACTGGAGGCCCTGATCACAACAGCGTCTCCATGTTGGACAGGGACCCCTGACACTGTGGGCACTGTCACCTCCAGCTGCTAACAAGAGGCAGCTCCACGGCAGCTGGAGAAGTGGCCAGCGACCCGACCTTCTTCAGCAGAAAACACTCTGGGCACAACAGCCATAAAGGCTGGTGTAGAGAGCCTGACCAGGTACGTCAGGAGTCGTGTAAGTAAAAGGCGTGGTGAGTCCTTTTATTAACCAAAGCCATGATCGAATATACATTTTTTTCCACTTGGTTTTGTTTAACTTCTACAATTAAAAAAAATAATTAGTGTTAGTAAAGACCTTCAGTGCTATAACCAATTAGAAAAAGTATAGTCAACCTTGACATCTAATCAAAATTATTGATATGGGTGTGTGTCAATTTAAAAGTAAAAGGGACATTACTAGTTAGAGGGAAAAAAATAGACTTAAGTGTTGGAATACGTCAATTTAGAGCAGGATTTCTCCGCCTGGATGCTAGAGACAATTTGGACTGGATAATGTTCTGTGGGTGGGGCTGCCCTGTGCGATGTAGGGTGGTTAGCAGTCACCCTGGCCTCTGCCCACTAGGTGCCAAAAGAGCCACCCACCCTCCATGCATCTGTGACCAAAACTGTCTTCTGGGAAGTAAAATCATGCCAGTTGAAAATCACTGAGTTAAACAAAGTGACTTTTCTCCCTGCTCAAGGACGAGTTTGGAAATCCGCAGGTCTTAAACCCATCATCTCTATCCGTCTGACCATCCCTCCTCTGGCCCTGGTCCATGCCCCTGGGCCCAGGATGGGCGTGAGGAAGAGGAAGAAGGTTGCTTGGAAAGGTGCACAGTCCCGGGCTTTAATTAGGGTATCGATTTTCTTCCTCTGCCCGGCAGAATCATGGCCCCCTCTCCTCTCCATTCTTTTTTTTTTTTCTTAAGCCAGGATGATTAAATTATCAACAAAAGCAGCTGGAACAATTCCTGGCAGACAGTGATACAGCAGGTCCTTAGTACATGTTAATAACTTCTTCACAATATTTGTTTTGCCTCACTGAATGGTGGGCTTTTTAATATCTCTTGTAGTCAGTACATTGAGGCTCAGGGAGGTAAAGTAAGTGGCCTATAGTTAGATATGTGCTTAATAGGTGGTGGCCTGGAAGCAGGCCTGGTGGGGGGGAGACAGGGGAGCAGAGGGGGGAGGTGGGTGCTTGGTTCTCCTGGGAGTGCTCTAATTCCTTAGCTACGGTGGAGACCAGTTAATTGTCTTATTTGTCCCTCCCCAGTTCTCATAAAATTGCCTATAAAATTTCATAAACCCACAGCGCTCTATGAAATAAGAACATCAACCAATAAACTGCCAGACCCCGTGAGAATTTTTTCCGGAGAAGTGTTCTTCTTCTCCTTGTTCTCTCTCGCCCTGTTTCATGAAGTTCATATTCTGTCGTACGAAAGATAGGAAAACAAGGGGAGTGAGATCATGTTCACGCCATTCGATCCATTCATGTTGCCAGGGACCAGCTACCCTGATGAAACGCAAGGAAAGCTATTTTGCAATAAAATATTTACTGTAGTGTCTACGTACCAGCGAAACCTTTAGAAAAATCCACGATGAGGTAGTGGGTTTCTAATTATGATTCAGCCACGCAATGGATTATTATTAAAAGTATTTAAAATTACATTTATAAAGCTATTTTCCTACCTTTTTAAAGATACATGTTAATTGTAAAAATAAAACAACAGCTCTAAAAGAAACGAATGTGAAAAATAAAAATCCCGTAACGGCTAACACTCAGTATGGTGGGCCTTAGGGTTGTTGACAAATATGTTGGCCTTCTCTCAACCTGGACGGAGCGGGACTGGACTTTCCTCTCCCCGTAATTAGATGGCATGGGACACGCTTTGGCCAATAAAACATGAGCACTGATGAATGAGCTCATCGATTTTCCAATACTCTTGTCAACACTGGATTTAATAAATTATTATCTACCATTGACAGATTGGTAGAAAGTATTTGTATCTCTTCAGTTGCTTTTCTTTGATTATTAATGAAGTCAAATCACTTCGTATTGACTGTTTGTGATTATCCTTTGTGAAATGACTCTAAGTCTTTTAACTAATTTTTATCGTAAATATTTTTTGCATATTAACCTATATCTGCCAGAGAGGTTGCAAACATTTTATCCCTCTTGGTCATTTCCGCCCCCAATTTTGCTCACGATTTCTTTCCACAAAGAAGCTAATGTTCACAAAGAAGCCACATTTTATTCTTATCTAAAGGTTTTAGTCTTACGACATGCTTTGAAAACACTTTCCCACTTCAAAATTACATGTATCCATCTAAAGCTGTATTCTGGTGCTTTTATATTTTTATTTTTTAATACTTAGATGTTTGATAATCTAGAATTTACTTTGGAGTAAAGAAAGAATTATAGTGATTGAATTTTCTTTTCTTTCCAACTGGTTAATAAATTGTACCAACTTTATTTGTGAAGCCATTTTGCTTTATCCTCATTGACTTAAAATGATGCAGTTTTCTGATGACATGGGAACATATGACAATGCCATACGAAAAGAGCGGAATGAAATAAAATCGTAACAGATAGAATGAGCCCTCTATCTCAAGCAAACGTATTTATAGAAAAATTTTGGAAGGAAAATTATACTGCTGGTTTTGGGAGAGTGTTTTTTACTTTAATACTTGGATATATTTTCTAAAATTCCTACAATGCGTTATGGTATATTATAAACAGGAAGAACACACATCATTTTAAATTACCGTGTTTTTGAACAAAGTACGGAG
>NW_011891522.1:0-317 GCF_000151845.1 Pteropus vampyrus
ATGGAGCTGTGCTTTCCTGGGATGCAAAGTACCCTTCTGTGAGTGCATCACAGGTGCCTGTCAGCAACAAAATGGAGAAGAACCCGCCCATCTGGCAGGTGGGCTCCCCGATTTTCCAGGGAGGAGCCTGACCTTGCTGAGCAAGTGCTGAGGGTGCCATCCTGGGTTCCCCGAGTTGGAACAGGGGCTGGGCAGCGTTTAGAGCTACAGCGGAGGGACACGGGGTCAGCCAGCGGGCTGAGTACCAGATAGGGTGGGGCGGGATGGGGGGGAGACACTCCGTCTGAGGCTCCTGGTCATCTAGCCAAGCATCTCTC
>NW_011891522.1:3777-4258 GCF_000151845.1 Pteropus vampyrus
GACTCGCTTTCCCCAACTTGTGACCCTCGAATGACCTGGCCAGCTCCTGCGCCCCAGTGTTCCTGACCTCCATAAGGGGAGACTGCACTTGGCTCTTCTCAGCGTGAACCACCTCGCGAAGAAATGGCACTAGCGAGGAACCTCCAGTTTAGAACTAAGTTGAGGTCTCTGGAGTCCCAGCAAAAAGTCACTTCAATTCCTTCCGCTTGGGGGCGGGGTAGGAAGTGAGAAAGAAAGCGAAGCGCCAGACGGAGTCCGAGGCTTCCCAGCCGCTTCCCTGGAGCGGACAGAGCCTGTGGGAAGTGACCAAGGGGATGGAGAAGACAGGGAGGCGACCAGCGGCCCAGCATGCTGACAGCCAAAATGCCAACCCTAGCGGAGCTTGAGTTCGAGGGAGCCCAGGGAGCCATGTGACGCCGCTGAGCGCAGGCTCCGGGACCGCCGTCCCAAGCCCCGCCTCGCCCCGCCTCGCCCAGTGTCT
>NW_011891522.1:6968-7855 GCF_000151845.1 Pteropus vampyrus
TCACCTGCGGTCACCCGCCAGCCTTCCCAGGACAGGTCTTTGAACCTCTCTGCAGGATGCTGGGTCACCCCTGCGGCTTCCCCCAGTAGTGGGCAATCAGTGCCTCGCAGGCGCCTGGCCCTGGCTTGGCGTGAGTAGGAGGACCCCAGGGGTGAGCCGTGAGCCACGCAGCCGCACATGAGGCCGTGGCCCCCGCGGCCACGCCCCCGAGCCACCCGTGTTCACTTCACAGCCGACCCGCTGGCGGGCCGAGGCAAACGGTCGGGTTCCAAATCTGCCCGCGTCTGCGGCCAAGACCAGGCAGGTCCGACGCCCGCCAAGCCGCGGAGTTGAAACGCTCCCAAAGAACGAGCCGAGGCCCAGCCTCGCCCTGGAGCTAGAGGATGCGCTGGGGCTTGCTGGTCTGGCGGGCAACCCAGGAGCCCAGCGCCTCGCCCCAGCCGCCCCTCCCTTTCCTCTCCTCGGACCCTGCCAGCCTCCGGCCTCCCTGCCCAAGGGCTGCGTACCCCGGCAGCCCGCATAGGGAGGCCTAAGAGGGCCCCTGGAACCTGGGAGGCCTCTTGAGGCCAAGCATGGAGCACAGAGTCTGGGCACCTTCCAGGGACTGGGACAGAGGTCTCGGGCTGGCTCCCAGGCTTTGGGAGCAGGTTGAGGCCCTTTGTTGGGAAAGTAAGTCGCAGGCGTGTGCCCAAGTCGAGTACAGAATCAGGCAGGAGACCCTGGGTTCAGGAAGCAGGTGTCCTGAGGTGGGTCAGCGCCTGCATTTCCGGAAACAAAGAAACTGGGCAGCTCCTTCAGAGAACTAGGGATGGAAGGAGGCTGCTAAGAGAATCGCCTACAATTTCCTTCATAAAAATGCGATCTGAGAGCATTTGATTTCCACTTTC
>NW_011891522.1:9160-11359 GCF_000151845.1 Pteropus vampyrus
AGGAAAGAAGAGAAACACCGGGAGGGAGGAGGAGAGCCAAGTTTTTCAGCGTGAAACTGAAACCATCGACCTCTGCACGCCTCGTGCACACTCCGGGGCTGTAAAGGCACCCAACGCAAACACACTCCCGGGGACTGGGCTCCAGAAACCCTATCTGAAGGGAAACCACCACTCTGCGGGTGCAGCCCAGCTTGCGAGGGGTGGGGGCAGGGCTGGAGGCGAAGCGGGTCTGGTCCTCGGCCGGATCGGGGCACGCGCCCTCCCTCCGGTCCCCGAGGTAGCCCTGGAGACGCCCGAGGAGCTTGGATGGCCGGTGCGGGGCTGAGCAGCCCGAGAGCCATCGCCCACCGCGGGCAGCGGATTCCAAGAGGGGGCGGGCGAGTTGTGCAGGGCGACCCGGGCCCAGGGCGGAGGGTGGGCTTTCTCTGGGCGGGGAAACCAGACACTTAGAGGCGGCTGAGACCGACTTTATTTTTACTGCCCAAACTGTTGGAAAGTATTTAAGCTTAAACAGAAACAGCTGTATCGCTGGCACCGGCCAACGAAACTATTTGTTACCGGGAATGACTTTTTATGATTAAGGACGCGGCCGTCGGCGGCCTCTTGCAGGCGGCCCGCGTGGGTCGCCGGGGCGATCCGGGTGTCGCCAGCTCACTGTTCGTTAAGACAGAATGGCCAGAGACATGAGACTGTCCACCCAGTTTCCACCTTGTAAAGTTTGAGAGTGAGGCCAAAACTTGGAACCCCGAGGTTCCGGGGGCGGGAGCGGGGAGTGGGGGAGAAGGTGGGCCCAGAACCGCGCTCGTCCTGCGGATCCAGGACCGCGCCGCGCCCGCCGGCCGCCGAGCACCTAACTTTGGACACGAAGACGGTTTTCCGCTCTGGGCTTTCCTGCTCCTGGGAGTCAGACTCCTTGGCTCGCTTTTGCGCCCTCTTCTTTCTCTCTCTCCTCTCTCCCTCCCTCTCTCCCTCCCCTCTCCCCATCCCTTGCCAAGGGAAACGACTTCCAGTCAAGTTTATCATCGATATTTTAACTAAATCGTGGGTTCCAAGGAGTGGGTACTGTGATTTGCATCTTGGGCGGTAAGAGACTGGGGTCCGGCAGAGCTGGGCCCGGACTTGGGCTGCTGTCCCCTCTGCTGCCCCAGCCACCGGTCAGCACGAGCTGAACAAGAACTCCGTGCGCACGCGAGGCATCCTCGGCTCGGCCTTGGCCCCCTTTCCTGGACCCCGCCATCTTCGCTCGTGAGCCCCTCTCCGTCAACCCACACTGAACCCCGCGACACTCCCGCCACTTCCCGCTCCGCGTTTTCTCGCCGAGTGTCTGCCGCGCACGTCGGGAAGAGCCGTGGACAGGAAGTGCGTGGCTCAAAACCCGCAGGTCACCCGGGCTCAGGGGGAGCGGGACGTACTCCCAGCCGTGCACCCCAACCCCAGCCAAGCTCCAGGTTCCGCCTTGGTTGTGGTCCACGGCCTCCCCCAACACACCCAAGCACGGGGCAAGGGGACGGCCTGGGCTGGCGTCGCTCGGGTCAGGGCCTGGCGGGGACGAGCAGCGCGGGCTGGAGGCAGGGGCAGGTGGCTGCGGGCGTCGGGGAAGGGTCGGAAAGCAGGAAGGAGCGCGACGTCCCCCGCGGGGTCCCGGGGCGCGGGGAAGCTCGGGCAGGAACAGCGGATCTCCATTGGATCTGCCTTCGGCTTCTGAACTAAGGGAGAGCGCTCGAGCCCAGCCCGGCTCGCTGGGCCCGGAGGGTGGCCGAGGGCAGGGCTGCGCGACAGGAGACGGAGACACACAGGCACATTGATTTGTTAGCAGGATGGGGCTGGCGGCGGCGGGGGAGGCCGTTGCTATGGAGACCGAGGGTCGGATGTGCAGCTCCGGGGGAGGGGGCCGGGATGGGGAGCGGACGAGGGGCGCGTCGCCGGTTCCCGAGGTTCGGGCGCGGCCCGCGGCGCCCCAGCACCTGTGCATTGTGCATTGTGCAGCGCGGGAGGCGGGGGGAGGGGAGGGCTTGAGTCTGGGCAGTGGGGGTGGGGCGGGCCGGGGTCTGCCGAGGGGGTGGGGCCTGGCTGACACCGCCGCAGGGGTCCCAGCGAGAGCTGCGAGGGACGCTGAGCACTGAAGGGACGACTTGGCGGCGGGGGAGGGGGCCAAGGCGAGGACACAGGGCTGACGGCCCCCCTCGCCAGCCCCGCAGA
>NW_011891523.1:0-575 GCF_000151845.1 Pteropus vampyrus
TGTGACCTGGCCCCTGGTAAACTCTAGGGGCTAACGGACCCCAAGCTCTGAGGCCACACCCCCGCCTCGCGACTCTGGATCCTGCTGTTTCTTTGTTGTCCTGATCTGGACCCTCAGGCTCATTTGGCGAATGACAGAGCTCTGACTCTGTGGCACTTCTGCCGCAGGAGCCGGTGGGCCCGGTTGGTCAGGACAGACTTCATCTACCCCAGTGAAGCCCAGACTCAGGAAGCTGGGCGTCCAGAATGTTAAAGCTTATATTTTGGACAGAGCCCGCCTTGCCAGGGCCAGCCGTCACCTGCTGTCCGTAGGGGACAGACGCATGGAGGGCACTGCACAGCCTGCCCACTGCTCATTCGACGGTCACTTAGCCGTGCTCACGAGCCAGTGCCAGGCTGTCCCGAGCACCATCCAGCGTTAGTCTCAAGAGCCCTGTCACCAGCCTCATCCCTGTCACTGCCACGACGCTGGTGAGTCACGGGAGAGCCTCCCAGGTGGAGGCCCAGCCGAGTGAGTGACAAGTGCCTGTGCGTCTGCAGCATAAGCCCTCACAGATGTGACTGGCTTAGTTTATT
>NW_011891523.1:2543-3871 GCF_000151845.1 Pteropus vampyrus
AGGGTGGAAGCTAGCCCTGGGGCCAGCAGCTGTTTCGGGGACCGCACCTGGAGTCGCAGCAGGGGACAGAGGGTGGTGATTTGGCCTTGACCCCCACAGCACTAGCACCTGTAGAAGAGGAAGGGGACAGAGGGGCGGTGGCTGCCTAGCCAAAGCCCTTGTGCGCAGGTCGCCCTCGCCACCTGCCCTGGCCTCCCACGCTGCCTGCCGCTAACCTCCCTGCTCTGCTCCCTTGGCAGCTGGGGACCAGGACGAGGACACTGTCGTGGACCTTTTCAGCGCCAGCAACATAAACCGGAAGACCATCGGGGCCAAGCAGTTCCGGGGCCCGGACCCCGGCGGGCCGGCTTACCGCTTCGTGCGGTTCGACTACATCCCGCCGGTGGGTGCGGCCACCCTGGGCAGGATCACCCAGGCCATGCGGGCCAGGGAGGGCTTCTTCCTGATGGCCACCCTGAAGCAGGACCGCAAGACCAAGGGCACGCTGCTGGCCCTGGAGGGCCCCGGCGCCTCCCACAGGCAGTTCGAGATCGTATCCAATGGCCCCGCGGACACGCTGGACCTCACCTACTGGCTGGACGGCACGCAGCACGTCCTCTCCCTGGAGGACGTGGGCCTGGCCGACTCGCAGTGGAAGAACGTCACCATACAGGTGACCGCCGAGACCTTCAGCCTGTACGTGGGCTGCGACCTGATCGACACCTTTGCTCTGGACGAGCCCTTCTACGAGCAGCTGAAAACGGACAAGAGCAGGATGTACGTGGCCAAGGGCTCCTCTCGGGACAGTCACTTCAGGGTACGTGCAACAGGACCCCGTGGGGCGAGGCGGAGGGGGCCTCGGAGGCCTGACAGCTGGGCGTGCCCTGGCGTGGTGCCCGTGCCAATGCAGGCCAGGCACGCACATGCTCACAAGTGTGGCACACGCAGGGACACACGCACACACAACACAGCCGCTCACGCACGTGCGTCACATGTGGTGTGTATAGACACGCACGCAGGAACGCCACACCCACACGCACGTTCACACAATGCACGGCAGTGCACGCTGAGACTCACGCACTTGCAAACACGCACACGTGCACACACAAATGCTATACCATGTACTCGTGGGTTCACGCACACAGACACCTCCACTGCACACCACCAAACGCCTGCACACGCGCGCGCGCACACACACCACACTGTTCCACATCAGGAATGGGCAGAGTGAGCTGTCGCAGGTGCACTTCCCCCCTGCACAAACAGCCATCGGTTACCGGCCGGACGGCCGATGTGATGGTCCTGGCTTCGGCCACTCAGATGTTTCCAGTCACCACAGACCGATCCCG
>NW_011891523.1:3927-6901 GCF_000151845.1 Pteropus vampyrus
CGTGCAGAGTCGGAGGCTCTAAACACAGCTCCGGGTGGCGTAGCCGGTCACCGGCTTGGTTCCGTTGTTGATTATGGCTCCTGACCCGTCGAGGGTGGAAGCTAGCCCTGGGGCCAGCAGCTGTTTCGGGGACCGCACCTGGAGTCGCAGCAGGGGACAGAGGGTGGTGATTTGGCCTTGACCCCCGCAGCACTAGCACCTGTAGAAGAGGAAGGGGACAGAGGGGCGGTGGCTGCCTAGCCAAAGCCCTTGTGTGCAGGTCGCCCTCGCCACCTGCCCTGGCCTCCCACGCTGCCTGCCACTAACCTCCCTGCTCTGCTCCCTTGGCAGCTGGGGACCAGGACGAGGACACTGTCGTGGACCTTTTCAGCGCCAGCAACATAAACCGGAAGACCATCGGGGCCAAGCAGTTCCGGGGCCCGGACCCCGGCGGGCCAGCTTACCGCTTCGTGCGGTTCGACTACATCCCGCCTGTGGGTGCGGCCACCCTGGGCAGGATCACCCAGGCCATGCGGGTCAGGGAGGGCTTCTTCCTGATGGCCACCCTGAAGCAGGACCGCAAGACCAAGGGCACGCTGCTGGCCCTGGAGGGCCCCGGCGCCTCCCACAGGCAGTTCGAGATCGTATCCAATGGCCCCGCGGACACGCTGGACCTCGCCTACTGGCTGGACGGCACGCAGCACGTCCTCTCCCTGGAGGACGTGGGCCTGGCCGACTCGCAGTGGAAGAACGTCACCATACAGGTGACCGCCGAGACCTTCAGCCTGTACGTGGGCTGCGACCTGATCGACAGCTTCGCCCTGGACGAGCCCTTCTACGAGCAGCTGAAAACGGACAAGAGCAGGATGTACGTGGCCAAGGGCTCCTCTCGGGACAGTCACTTCAGGGTACGTGCGGCAGGACCCCGCGGGGCGAGGCGGAGGGGGCCTCGGAGGCCTGACAGCCGGGCGTGCCCTGGCGTGGTGCCCGTGCCACTGCAGGCCAGGCACGCACATGCTCACAAGTGTGGCACACGCAGGGACACACGCACACACAACACAGCCGCTCACGCACGTGTGTCACATGTGGTGTGTATAGACACGCACGCAGGAACGCCACACCCACACGCACGTTCACACAATGCACAGCAGTGCACGCTGAGACTCACGCACTTGCAAACACGCACACGTGCACACACAAATGCTATACCATGTACTCGTGTGTTCACGCACACAGACACCTCCACTGCACACCACCACACGCCTGCGCACGCACGCGCGCACACACACCACACTGTTCCACATCAGGAATGGGCAGAGTGAGCTGTCGCAGGTGCACTTCCCCCCTGCACAAACGGCCATCGGTTACCGGCCGGACGGCCGATGTGATGGTCCTGGCTTCGGCCACTCAGATGTTTCCAGTCACCACAGACCGATCCCGTTATGGGGACCACCCCCCCACACACTCCCATTCACTACTGAAATGAGAGGAACGTAAACTAACAGCTGTGTTTTTCTAAGGAGACTGATTTATGAGGGGCGGTTCCATCCTCTCCTGAATGAAAGTATTTTCTGGAAGAGGATCTGCTAAAACCACAAGCGCGGGGTCTGCCCCGGAGCCGACACATTGTTCCCTTCCAGATAGGGAAACAAATGTGCGTTTAAATTCAGTTATCCGAGGAAAAGGTAACCGAGTTTAAACCCCTTTGTCGGTGTCGTGGCTAAAAAGTTTTGGAAGTGACAGACGCAGAATAAGCCCTTGCACCAAGGCTTTGAACCTGCGGAGCAGAAAGGCGGGGAAGAGATGTCCTCCCCGCTTGAGACCGCGCCCCGCGTTCCCGCAGCGTCACCCCGCAGGCGCTGTGCTCACCGCACGCTGCTTCTCTCCCTGCGCGTGCACAGGGCCTGCTGCAGCACGTCCGCCTGGTGTTCGAGAACTCCGTGGAGGGCGCGCTGAGCATGAATGGCTGTCCACGCGGCCAGGGAGGTGAGCGACCTTCCCCACGTGCGCCCTGTGCTCTCCTGTCTCGGACAGACTCCGCTAAGGTGTGCGCGTGCGTGTGCCTGCACTGTGCCTGCATGTGTGTGCCCGTGCACATATGGATGCATGTGTGCATGTGTGTGCGTGCGCGTGCATGTGTGCACGCACTGTGCCTGCATGTGTGTGCATGTGTGTGTGTGCATGTGTGCGCGTGCGTGAGTGTGCATGCATGTGTGTGCCCGTGCACATGTGGATGCATGTGCGCATCATGTGCATGTGCTTGCATGTGTGCACGCATGTGTGTGCGTGTGCGTGCATGTGTGTGTGCCAGTGCACATGTGGGCATGTGCGTGCATGTGTGTGTGCGTGTGTGTGCATGCACTGTGCCTGCATGTGTGTGCCTGTGCACGTGTGGATGCATATGTGCATGTGCATGTGCGTGTGTGCATGTGTGTGCGCGTGTGTGCGTGTGTGTGCCCGTGCACGTGTGGATGCATGTGTGCATGTGTGTGCATGTGCTTGCGTGTGCGTGTGTGTACAGGTGTGAGAATGTGGGCGAGTGGGATGCAAACATAAACACCTGAATAAAATGCCGCTGTCGTCTTCTAGTTAGCTGGTCGACTTAGACATGCTGATGTTTTATAATGAAAAATTAATTGCTCGAAGGATTGATTCTGAATAAATTTTAACAATCTAAAATATCCCATTTACGAGCTGAAACAAACAGATCACTGCCCTTGTAACATGATTTTAAGTGCATGCCAATTTTCTAGCCTGTTAACGTGTGAAGAGCGTGTCGCTAAGCTAACACCACAGACGTTCGTCGGGCTTGGGTGACAGAGGGCTCCTCACACCGTTCATAGCTGTCGGGACGGCCCCCTTGTGAAAGTCCGTGCTGTCCCCATTGTCTGCTAACTGCTTTTTGAATTTATGTCCAACCATGATTTGCCAGCATTTTCTTGAGCGTTAAATTCACGAAGGTCACTGTGCTGGACTCTTTAAACCCAGTCTGTCA
>NW_011891523.1:6951-9765 GCF_000151845.1 Pteropus vampyrus
GAGTTTAAACCCCTTTGTCGGTGTCGTGGCTAAAAAGTTTTGGAAGTGACAGACGCAGAATAAGCCCTTGCACCAAGGCTTTGAACCTGCGGAGCAGAAAGGCGGGGAAGAGATGTCCTCCCCGCTTGAGACCGCGCCCCGCGTTCCCGCAGCGTCACCCCGCAGGCGCTGTGCTCACCGCACGCTGCTTCTCTCCCTGCGCGTGCACAGGGCCTGCTGCAGCACGTCCGCCTGGTGTTCGAGAACTCCGTGGAGGGCGCGCTGAGCATGAATGGCTGTCCACGCGGCCAGGGAGGTGAGCGACCTTCCCCACGCGCGCCCTGTGCTCTCCCGTCTCGGACAGACTCCACTACGGTGTGCGCGTGCGTGTGCCTGCACTGTGCCTGCATGTGTGTGCCCGTGCACATATGGATGCATGTGTGCATGTGTGTGCGTGCGCGTGCATGTGTGCACGCACTGTGCCTGCATGTGTGTGCATGTGTGTGTGTGCATGTGTGCGCGTGCGTGAGTGTGCATGCATGTGTGTGCCCGTGCACATGTGGATGCATGTGCGCATCATGTGCATGTGCTTGCATGTGTGCACGCATGTGTGTGCGTGTGCGTGCATGTGTGTGTGCCAGTGCACATGTGGGCATGTGCGTGCATGTGTGTGTGCGTGTGTGTGCATGCACTGTGCCTGCATGTGTGTGCCTGTGCACGTGTGGATGCATATGTGCATGTGCATGTGCGTGTGTGCATGTGTGTGCGCGTGTGTGCGTGTGTGTGCCCGTGCACGTGTGGATGCATGTGTGCATGTGTGTGCATGTGCTTGCGTGTGCGTGTGTGTACAGGTGTGAGAATGTGGGCGAGTGGGATGCAAACATAAACACCTGAATAAAATGCCGCTGTCGTCTTCTAGTTAGCTGGTCGACTTAGACATGCTGATGTTTTATAATGAAAAATTAATTGCTCGAAGGATTGATTCTGAATAAATTTTAACAATCTAAAATATCCCATTTACGAGCTGAAACAAACAGATCACTGCCCTTGTAACATGATTTTAAGTGCATGCCAATTTTCTAGCCTGTTAACGTGTGAAGAGCGTGTCGCTAAGCTAACACCACAGACGTTCGTCGGGCTTGGGTGACAGAGGGCTCCTCACACCGTTCATAGCTGTCGGGACGGCCCCCTTGTGAAAGTCCGTGCTGTCCCCATTGTCTGCTAACTGCTTTTTGAATTTATGTCCAACCATGATTTGCCAGCATTTTCTTGAGCGTTAAATTCACGAAGGTCACTGTGCTGGACTCTTTAAACCCAGTCTGTCATAGGACCCTCTGAACACCTGTGTGAGTTGGGGACCCAACTGTGTTCCCCTGAGAGGTTAGGAAGCTGAGGTGCGGGACATTCCTATGAGTCGCCAGGTGTAACTACCTATGAGCAGCAAGGCTGGCCACCCTCCCCCCACCCCCCTGTCCGTAGGGGGCCATGTCTTATCTGCTGTGTGACTTATTAGGAGCACATCTTCGTGTCAGCCCCAAATCGTGACAAAAGTAAGCTGTCCTTTATGGATCAAACTGTGGAAACTGGCCCCTCGGTGCCCCTGTCACAGGCCGAGGCATGGGGCTTTCAACCTGAGGCGCCCGTCCGCCTTCCCGTTCGTCCGTCTTCCAGACATTGGGTAGTTGAAGTACATGTAGGACAAAGAATCAAAAAATTGATTTTCGGCCAGACGTGGAGGGAGGGGAGATTTTTAATGCCTCCTGCGACCGTGCTCGCCATTCCCAAGGCCTCCTGGCCGAGGCCGCTGTGGCTCACGACCGAATCTCGTCTCCTTTGTCCAGCCCCAGCTAAAACGCCCACGTGCAGCCCCTTTTTGGGGTGTGGTCGTTCAAAAGGCAGACGTCTCGAAAAGGCTGAGAGAGCACGCTGACTCCCGGCACCCGCCCTGCCGGGAAGGCTCCGCGGGACGCGGGACGCAGAGAGAGCGGGGGCGGCTCCCGGGGGGCCCTGATGACGGAGCCCCGCTGTATTTCAACAATGGCCGATCGTCACTGTCACCCAGGACCCTCGGCTGAGCTAGGCAGCATGTCACTGTCACAGCAGAGGACAGGGAGACAGCTCACCCTCAAGGAAAGGGCGGTGGCACCAGCCTACCTCAGGTGGCCCCACTGTGCGCCTCCGAAGCCAACGCCATCAGCGAGGACACGGAGACACTGCGCCTGAGCCCGCCGGGCACTGAGCACGTGGTCCCTGGCGCCGAGCACGTGGTCCCTGGCGCCGAGCACGTGGTCCCCGGCACAGAGCACGTGGTCTCCGGCACAGAGCACGTGGTCCCCGGCGCCGAGCAGAGGCCCGGGGTGTGCGAGCGCTCTTGCGAGGAGCTGAGCAGCATGGTCAGCGAGCTGTCGGGGCTGCGTGTCATCGTCAACCAGCTGCACGAGAATCTGCACAAAGTGGTGGGTGCCAGGGGCCCAGGGCCAAGCACCGTGTCCCCCGTCGTGACCTCCACCACCCACCAAACCGTTTGGGGTCTCCGCGGGGCTCTGCAGGGGTGTGGCCAGAGCACAGCTGGGTGCACATGAGAGGGACTGGGACCCTGTGTGGTAGGGCGACACGTCCCCCAGAGGGACAGCCTGGGAGAGTCACCTCTGCGGTGACGGGAGTCACCCACGCAGAGGGGTCCAGCGTGGCGGGGTGGCCGCGGAGCCTGAGACGTAGGCCTGTCCCTGAGGATATGACGTGCCCATGGCCACTCTGAGTTCACGTGCACAGCACGCAAGCAGGGGACTGTCGCAGGTGCTTTGGAGTTTGCGGGTTAAAGTTGAGAGAAAGTCG
>NW_011891524.1:0-306 GCF_000151845.1 Pteropus vampyrus
TCACGGACCTTCCACTGCAGTGAGGGAGACACACGCAGAGCAAGACACACACCCGACCCACAGGAAAAGGCTGCTATTTTCTCTAAAGTTGATCACACTCAGGGTATAGTGTTGTCACCACGTGGGCAGTTACACCCCGTGGCTAGGTTTCCCACTGACATGAATTAACTGGCAGGTGTGTAAGCATTGCCACCTATTTTTTTAAAGAGACTTTTATAATTATAGTTAAACAAAAGTATTATTAATGAGCAAGGCTCCCACTGGTGTTCAGATCCCATAACTATTACAAACAAAGCGCTGCTTCCA
>NW_011891524.1:434-1429 GCF_000151845.1 Pteropus vampyrus
GGTGACAGCCGAGGCCAGCGCAGGCTCCGCGGAGCAGGAATCAAGGCGGAGCTGCGGAGCGAAGGGCTGCGCTGGAAGAAGCCGCAGCATCTCCGCCCGAGACGGCAGCGCGGCGGGCCCCGCCACGCACCACGAAGGCCACCTGCTCCGCGACGCGGGCGAGGCAGGTGCTCCACACTGTGCCTGGCCGTCGGGCTCCATAAAGTAACGTAAAAAAAAACAAAACAAAAAAAAAACAAAACCGAAAAGCCTAAAACACATATATCGTCCTCATGAGCACGTTTGCAAAACCTAAGGAAAATGTGGTCTCTTTTTCGTGAACGCTTAATTGTCTTCCATCGATCCGGTCCAACTCCGAGTACGTATTAAATCCCTTCTATTTAAAAATTCCAGGCCTCTCCGCTGTGCTCATCTGAAGGTCCGAGCCTCAGTTTCCCTTTCGGCCACGTCACGCATAACGTGATGAGTGTCCCCTGGTCCTTCTCCCCGACCTCACGGCCCGAGGTGTAAAATCCCAGCACCCAACGCGCGGTGTGCGCCGCAGGCGGAGAGCCAGCCGTGCCCTCCCCTCCCCGACCGGTCCATTAATTTCAAACGCTAGAGACAGGATGGCATTAGGTTTCCAAAGTGACATGACGTTCGTTCGGCAAGAATACCTTAGAGCCATTCTGAGTCAGAGGACGGGAGGACACTTTGATCTTCAAAGATAAAAGGGTAATTCTAAATAACTAATTATGCATAGGGCTCATTATCCATATTAATCTAAGTATTGGGGTGAGTTTTTTCTATGCTCTCGATGCCAGATCTCATTCTTACACACGATTAAACACTGTTTCCTTCTGGCTTCTGTATGATGAGGTGACTCTCTCTTTCCCCTGACGAACTAGTGTTAAGGGACAAAGCCCGTGATTGTCTTCTGTGGAGATGGCACTCAGGTACCCCAGCGACCTCGTCTCATTTTTATAACGTGTTCAGCAGTGAAGTCGTGTTTCTCA
>NW_011891524.1:3854-5063 GCF_000151845.1 Pteropus vampyrus
AGGGTCTTCGTCCTCAGCCCTGGCTGAGCTGCCTCCTTAAGGTGCCTCGGCTTTTCCCCGCCACTGTCTACCCTTACACCCTCATGCTGCCGCCACGTGCACGAGCGCAGTTTCCTTCTGGTTTATGCCTAGAACTGGGGTTGCTGGGCCCAGTGGGTAGACGGAGGAAGGAAGTGTCACGGAACGATGCTGAGTTTTTGAAGGAATTCAGAGCAGTTAAATAGTTACTTCGGTGTTTTCTCCAGCCCTAACTACGGGCTCTCTTCTGTCGCTGTGATCACCCGAGAGGTGGTCCACAGAGTAAGAAAACACTTTGAGAGCAGACAGACGACAGGTGGCCCACGTCAAATTGGCGACTCTTCTCAGTTGTTTCTCCCCTCATGACAAACACACTGTAACAGCTGGATGCAACTGCGTGACCCACCTGGTAATCGGACAGTTCCTCTGTATAATTTCAGCCTGTAAATTTAACTCATTAGTCTGCTCAGCCACTTAGGGGACTCTGTACATTGGCCTAACCCAATGTTTTGAATACATTTTTTGCAATGTTCGTACTGTAAAGACAGATAGCTTTTTTTTACATTAGTTTCAGGTGTACAACGTAATGATTCGATATTTGTATACATTGCGAAATGATCGACACAGTAAGTCTAGTTAAGGTCCATCGCCACATAGTTACTGAATTTTTTCTGTATGTGATGAGAACTTTGAAGACCTACTCTCTCAGCAACTTTCAAATATGTAGACAGTGTTATTAACTATAATCACTATGCCGTGCGTTGCAACCCCAGGACTGACTTATTTTAGAACTGGAAGTTTGTATCTTTTGACCCCTTTGACCCATTTTACCCCCTCCCAGCCCCAACCTCTGGCAACCAGTGACCTGTTCTCTGTATCTGTGAGCTTGTTTACTCTTTCTTTTTAGAGTCCACATATAAGTGAGATCGAACAATATTTATCTTTCTCTGCTTGACTCATTTCACTTAGCAGAATGCCCTCAAGTTCCATCCACATTGCTGCAAATGGCAAGATTTCATTCTTTTTTTATGGCTGAATAATATGCCATTGAATAACAGACCACATCTTTTTTATACATCCATCTACTGATGGACATTTAAGTTGTTTTCATATCTCAGTTATTGTAAATAATGCTGCAATGAGCACAGGGGTGTATACATCTTTTTAAATTAATTTTTTTCATTTTCTTTG
>NW_011891524.1:6803-7611 GCF_000151845.1 Pteropus vampyrus
TGTCGTGGACCAAACCCTGCACGGGCTCCCCGGGCTCTTCCTCGGGCCTGACTTTGGGCTTCTGCTGTGTCCGCGCCGTTCGGGTTCAGCAGGGAGGCTGCGAAGTCCGGTTAACCGAGAACACCTTCCCGCCAGTCCCCGGTCCGCGCCCGCGGCTGACCCTCCGCCGGAATCCGGTTAGGCGGGGTAGCCGGACGCCCCCGCCGCTGCCCCCTCGCTTAGCGACTCCGCCGTCGCTGACCCCCACCTGCGCGTGGCATAGATTCCCGCTCGCCAGCTGTGCTGGACGTTGAGCCCGCTCCCTCCGCCGCCGCAAGGCCGCACCGCGGTGTCCCTACACCTGACGCCATGGCCCGCCTTGCATAAAATCCGCCTCACCTCTTCGACAGGTGCCAGGAACCTTTTTTTTTTTTTTTTTAACAGTATTCATGTGGATTTCACAGCTCAACAGGTCACTGACTCTCCCAGCAACCTGCTCGAACCTTCGGTGGGGAAGCTGTTCGCGGCTCAGAGGGGCGTGAGGAGACGGGTGGCAGGACCGCTCCGGACAATGCTCTCTCGTCGGTGTCGCCTGGTTCGACACGCACACAACCGTGAGCACTGACACCTTCAGGGGACATGACCGACACTTGCATTCGGAGCAGTTGTATTAACGAACTGAAACTGAGTGGACGATGGAGAAATAGAGGTCGGGGTCAGGGGGATACGCACCTGATTTTCTATCCCCTCCCTCCACTGGGGTCATAGCGAGCAGTCCAAGATGCCAGTGAGACCATGTCACATCCTTCCCCAAACTCTCTATGGCTCT
>NW_011891525.1:0-1177 GCF_000151845.1 Pteropus vampyrus
GAGTCCCTCCTGTTTGTCATCGGCCAGAATGGTCTTAAGAGAAGCGCGTGAGTTGGAAATAATCTCTGGAAATCGTTAGGAGCAGATGTATTATAGATCGAATGATCTTTAAGTTAGAAGTTAACGCCGGTAATGAGACTTTGCGTCTCCTAGTGGAGGTCCCTGCTCGCCCTCAGGGTGAAAGGACGTCCCCGCCCCCGCTTTCCGAGTGGCCAGAGCTGACGGGCACGGAAGCCACGCTGCGTCGTGGCTGCCTCTGCCGTCCATGTTACCGCTTCTCACTGCCATTCGGCTCCTGCCGCGGACCTTCAGCGCAGGGGCCGGGCCGGGGCGGACCACCTCCGGTCTGCCGTCACCGTTGTTTGCCACGCTCCAGGCCTGATGGCGGGATGGCTCCCCAGGGATGGCTGCCCGGGGCTAGCGAACCCCCAGTTCTCCCCTGGCGCCAGCACCAACTTCATGCACAAGCCCGTGGGCAAGAAGCTCGACCCCTTGGCTGCAGACGGTCTCGACGCTGAAGTGCTGACGATGATCCCACGGACCTTATCTTTGTCACAGGGTGTTCTTCTGTAGGAAGAAAAATTTGAAAATGATAAAAGCTAAGATGCCTTTTAACTTCACAAACGAACCTACGATCTAACGACGAATCGGAAAGTCACCCCGCCCGCGCACGCCAACACAATTTTTTCCTGTGAGCACATAAATATATTTTTCTAGAAAAACAAATCTACAGGAAACGAAATTGATCTCCTGTTCAACGAGTGGTATGATTTGCACATGCCATGGGTAATTAGTCATCAGAAGAAAATTAAGCAGGGTCTTTGCTGTACAAAAGTGTTCTTCGCTGCTTTTGCATGTGTCCGAGAAAACGTGGCTTTGGTGGATTTATTCTATTGGCGTAAAGGCGTCTGATATTTTAGATGTGTCCATGTTTATAAAAATGTAAAGCACAATGAAATGATGCTGGAAATCTCAAATAATATTTTTTTTCCCTATTTTATATTCATGGAAGAGACGAGCTAAACAGAGACCAGTAATGTTTAATGAGAAATATTGGTGCGTTTTGCTAAGCATTTAAAACATAATTGCCAATTGGAACCCTAAATGTGTTTACATGCCATTGAGAGATGATTCTTGTAGCAACTTTGACTCCAGTGTGAAGGGGCGGGTTTGGGAC
>NW_011891525.1:4242-5308 GCF_000151845.1 Pteropus vampyrus
AACCCCTCTTCTCCAAGCCCCCTCCTCTGTCCCTTACCCACGATGGCCCCTGGATCGGAGCAGTCACCAGTCACGTGCAGTTAGCAGCGGCCCTCAGTAGGACACTCCTGCTGGCTCGCCTTCTCCCTGCCCCTCCCTGCCTGCCACCCACTCCCTGGAAAACCCTGGAAAACGCTCGCTGTGTGCTCACCGCTGAGGGCCATGACGGGCTTCCGGCTCAGGCTGCTGCCCACACAGGCTCCGAGAACGTGGCAAATTCCTTCCTGTATGAGGTCCTCAGATTTCTGCTTCGCAGGATCGGTGACCTGCTCTCAAGTTAAATGTCATTGCTTTAGGGAAACCTCCCCAGCGGGCACACAGGGCCATGTCACTTTGTTGAGAGCACTCCACCTGGGGCACGGCGGCGGGACACCTGGGGACATCACTCCGCCTGGGGCACGGCGGCAGGACACCTGGGGACATCACTCCACCTGGGGCACGGCGTTGGGACACGTGTCACTTTCGCAGTGGTCACTTTTGCACGTTTTCCGCATGGCGGTTGGATCACAGACCCTCCCCCGGAGGAGTCTGGAAGTCCACTAAGGGCGGTCACTGGAAACGCCACCGCCCAGTGCAGGGCATGGCGTCTGACGCACGTTGGTTTGTTAGACAGAACGACGGTGCCAGCGCGGGGACTCGGAAACGCACGCGTGACAAAGCGCGGGTCCCCACGCAGACGGGCCTCGCCTGCTGCCTGGGCCCTGCTGCGCCCCACCTTTCCCGGAACCCGGACACCCCCCTTCCCACCACGCACCCTCGTCGCCCGCTGTCCGCCCCAAGCCTGAGGACAGCGGAGACCTGTCCCCGCCGGCCAGTGCCTCCGCGCGCCCCCGGTCCCCACGGTCACGCTTCTCAGGCCACAAACCAGGGGACGGGCTCCGCGTAGCATGTGGCCGGCTGCGTTCAGGCCTCTCGAACCCCTCGGGGCATCGCGAGCACCCACCGTGCCCCCGCCCCCGCGTGTCCCCCGCATCCGTCCCTCCCACCCCCATGTGTCCCGCGTGTCCGTCCCCACGCGCTGGGCCTC
>NW_011891525.1:5881-6239 GCF_000151845.1 Pteropus vampyrus
TATATATAATTCAATACATATTAGAACGATTATGGTGATCAAAACATTTCTAATGTATGTTTGCAATTCCATGGAGGAAACGTTTATATTATAAAAGAACAAATTCTTATGTAGAGTGTGAGAATTAACTATGCTTTTAAGTGAATTTTAAAATACCGAAACATGCATGTGATGAAATTAAACAGTGGAAGCACCTCATAATTGTACCTTTTTAAATAAAAGTTGTAATTAAAACACTGGACCACTAGGTGGGAGTGTTTCTAAGCAATCCGACAGGACACAGAGCATCCTGCAGTGAGGTGTTTCTCCCTCAAGGCCGTATTAAAGATTTAAGCAGGTTTCACGCATATGTCACTTA
>NW_011891525.1:7469-9781 GCF_000151845.1 Pteropus vampyrus
CAGCACAGTAATATAAATGTCCAATGCTATGTGATATCTCACAGGGAAGTGTTGTTTGTTTGTTTTTTACCCCAAGAAATGGTGATCTAGGAAAAATTGCTCTGCTCCTTACCATATTAGTTTATTTTTTAATTAAACAAAGGAAACGGCCAATCTGACGGGACTCTGAGAGGTGATCAAACGGTTGGAAACTTGCTCCCGCCACGGTTTTGGTCTGAGGCTGTGCACGCCCACCCTTGCTCGGGGCTCTCCAGCAGCCTGGGCAGACAGTCCCTCCGCACGGGACGAGCCACACGGCACCTACTAACTCCTCCCACCGTCTGAGTCGGTTCCCAGCCACGCGTCTGTCGTTTCTTTACCGCCCCCCAGCAGCAAGCGAAGAACATACCCACAGCTGGTGACTGCAGGCCCTCCCCGGGGACTCGTGAGTGGATGGGGACACCCAGCGTGCCTGGCAAGATGAGCGTGCAGAGCGTGCCGACACAGAGCCATGTTGGGGTGACAGAGAACCCCGTTCTCGAGAGCAAATGCCTGGGCGTCAGAAACAGCCACAGCCCAGCCCGTTGCTGCGCCAGCCTCAGATCTGACACACGTGAGCCCAGTGCAAGAACAGAATGATACAATTACAAGGAAAAGAAACAGCGTTTCCGGTCCCTGCAGAATGAGCAGAGACGAAAAACGATCACGCTGATTAAGGCTGGCGAGGGAGACGTCGACTGCTCATGACCCCTGCTGGGAACACGAACTGGGGAAACATCTAAAAAGAGCAATTTGGCAAGATTCATCAAAATGTAGAAGGAGCCCAAAAATACACTCTAGGAACGTAATTAAAAACACTGTATTTCCTACAACTATATTAAACTGTAAAGGAAAAAATTCACTCTACTGCCAATGTTTTAAATGGTCATTTTCAAATCAAGCCTGTCACGGAGATAGCATTTTATGGGGCTAGAACATCAACACAGAAGCCGGACGGTCAGACTCAGGGGCCAGCGCTCCGACACCGCGTGTGAGCCTTGCTATCCACATATGTCTTTTTTCCGGGGAAACTTTGTAATGGCTTTAACCAGATTGTCAAAGGCGCCCTGGGTTTGGGGGATGCTCCGAGCCTGGTTTCTCCCCCAGCTTTGGGCTCCTGATCTAGACCACCCCACGTTAATGCAAGGGGAAACTGAGGTCTGAAGCGGTGCGTTAGCAACCCATGGAGTAAAGCAAATAGGTACGGTGCGTCCCCTGTCCGTACCTGCGTTTACATCCATGTGACATCCGTGTGGGTACACGTCTGTCCGCCTGCGTGAAACCCTGCGACGTGTTTGTTGCTAGTGCTCTTCGTAACTGTTGCCGTCGGGGACACCTGGTTTGCTGCCATGTTTGATGGAGAGAGCCCAGGAGTGCACAGCGCTGATGACAGGAAGGCCGGAAGGCGGCCGCCGCTTCTCCCGCAGATGAGCTTGGTATCCACGATTTCACGTGTCGCAGCCTGGCCCCTCCACTGCCAGTTGTCTGACCTGGACGCCCCTGAAACCCAGATCCCATCGCTAGTAATATCCGCCTCTCAGGTTTGAGGGGAGGAAGGAGAAAATCATGACGAGATCAGCAAGGAACAGGACGGGCTCACGGCGCACGGCGGCCGGGCACAGACACAAACGCCTGCGACGTGGGATGGCCGTCGGGCGTGGAAGCTCGTGGACAACGACTGGGCTGTCGAAGCAGGAGCATCAGGGCCGGCCATGGATCCGTGCTCAGAGTTTCTGTACGAGGGTTTCAAACTCGTCCCTGCCCCCCGAGTCGGAGGGACACAGGCGTCAGGCGGGACCTCGAGCTCTGAGTCCCACCGAGTCCCACAGAGGCCGCTCGCAGCGAAGCCTGTCCATTGCTGTCACCGTGTCCCAACGATGACCACTGTCTGCCGCCTCTCAGAAAGGAGTCCAGGAGTCTTTGTGACCATGACACGTGGCGGGTTTGTGTGGACCGGCTGCCAGCTGTGCCCACGGCCGGGGTCCCCGGCGGGAGCGGTTTTCATCGTGACGGTTTTAGTGGGGATTTTCAGGAAGGTGACGCAGCAGGGGAGGCCTCGGCGCCCCTGGCCCGACACGTGCTTCAGGGCGACAGCCAGACAGGCGGCCACAGCCTCGCGCCCCACCCGCTAGGAACGTGCATTCTGTTCCCCACGAAAGCCTTCGGTTCCCAGCCGGCTCTGCCAGAACCAGAGGACACGCACGAGGCAGCCGGAGCCGGCGCGTCTCCCTGCGGCGCACGTCACCCGGGGGGCGGCCCGCAGGTGGCCGGACGCACGGTGCCTGGAGTGTTAC
>NW_011891526.1:0-321 GCF_000151845.1 Pteropus vampyrus
GGGACATAACAGGTGTCCGATTTGAGATTAAAGGCCGGAGGTCCTCATGCTGGGGGCTACGAGTCAGGCAGGCTTCGTCCGAAATCTGCCATGTCAAGTTTGCGAACACTGCGAGTCGAGTCCCCAATGACCCCCCTGAGTCAAAACAGCCCAGAACCTCATCCTTTCACTAGAAGGATGGATGTGTCATCAACTGAGGTGAAAAAACGCAGAGGGGTGAGGTAGATTTCGGGGAGCACTTGGGAGGTAGGTTTTGGATGTGCTGAAGATGGTGAGAAATCTAGAGAAGCAGAGATCTTGAGGCAGGAGAGCCGAGGGGTT
>NW_011891526.1:371-895 GCF_000151845.1 Pteropus vampyrus
CACTCACAAAAGCCACTGGATTTCCTCTTGCTGTTGTAGAGGTTCAGTAAGGTAGAAGGTGCAAAAGTTGCTAGAACAGGGTCCAGGAGAAGAACTGCCTTCTATCCTCTGCCCAATGCAACCCCCCGGGCCTTGGTTTGCACATCTGCAAAATGTGACTAACTTAGCCACCTCCATGGACCGTGGGGACAACTATGCCCAAATACCAGGCAAGCCTGGACGCAGGCTATCCCCTTCCTCTCAGTGACAAGATTAAATTTTATAGTAGGTTTGGGGCACTTTGAACAGACAAACTTTTAGAAAGATGGATAAAATAGGTGGATATTTATTAATTTGATTACACAAATATATATAAAGTGACACTCTAGTCTGTTTGGAAATAAAAGTCTTGCTCAGAGCCTGAAATAGTTCATTTTCATACTTCAAGGGCTCTCAGGACCCAGGTATCACTTTCAGAAGCCACGCAGAGTGGCCAGGAGGAGTTCAGGTGGCCTGGATGTGATCCCAATACTGCATTGATCATG
>NW_011891526.1:1400-4013 GCF_000151845.1 Pteropus vampyrus
CTTGTTCTTGAGAGTTCCAACAAAACCCCTGGGCTGTCTTAAGTTGCATGTCCTTGCACGGACCAGTCACTGTGGCCAGGTGCTGGAATGCTCTAATTGGCCCAACGTGGGCTGTTCGTGCAGCCCTGGGGCTCAAAATAGACCCAGATCCACACGACCAGTGAAGCGGGAGGGATGGTGGGCAGGCAAAGCCATCGATTGGTGCCTGCTTCTGCATGGCAGGATGGTGGGGATCAAGCGAGAGGTTGGTTCCTGTTTCCCCAGAGACAGTCTGTTAGTGAAAAATTGCTTCCACATGAGATCAGCCTTTTCAGAACTTTTTGACCTTGTTTCTGAGCTGGTTGCAGATAAGATTTCTAATTTTTCTGCCTCTCCATAATCCCCAGAAAATAAAAGCAACCATCTTCTCTCCTTCTTCAACACTTCCTTGTGTGTTGTAATTTCTTGACCTTCATCATCCTACTTGTCTTCTCCTGATAGGTTCTGATTTAGGTGTGGCAAACAGCTATTAAAAACTAATGTAAATGGAGCCACTTTAATGAAGCCAGAAGCTGCCAAACCAGAGGAACTGCTTTGTACCGCTTATGCCTCTCGGACCTTGGGAATGTTAAAACAGGGCGAGATAACCTTTGGATGGGGGCTAAAACAACAATGCGCCCCAAAGCACTGTTTGCAAAGATAACAAGAAAGCAGATCTTATGACTGCTGGACTGATGACTATTGGACTGAACATTTACAACATTCTTTAGCAGTAACCTCACCATGCTGGCTTCTCTGCACCAGTAGCAAGGCCTTCCTTCTATGGACGTCGCTGTTCCTCTCCCCTTTCTCATAAAAATCTCTTGCTTTCAGCTCCTGATTGGAAAGCTACTTGAGTTTCTGCCTGAATCGGTTTCCTGATAGCTATTCCTTTTGATCTCAAATAAATGCCTCTCAGTGTAGCCTTTTATTTTTCAAGTTAACACAGCCTTCACCTCCCAGCCCGATCAGTAAATCAGGCACATGTTTGTTGAGGACCTACTAAGTACCAGGCACTGTGCTATGTACTAGAGAGCTCGGTAGAGAAGGAGTTGGCGGCTATTTCTAGGTTCAGTGGGAAAGGATGCTGTGATTGATTAATAATGTCTGCCACAGCTGTATCAAAGGCAGTTAAGGCACAAAAGCCATCCCGGCTAGAGTCCTCAGGCAGAATAAAAGAAAATGAGGGGCGGATTTGGCCCTCAGGCCATAGTTTGCTGTCCTCTCTAAAAAAAAAAAAAACTAAGGCTTAGAGACACGAAGTCATTTGCCAAATGGCGTAGGACTGGCCTACGAGTATCAGTAGGAATCCGGGCCTGAGTGACTTGTAAGCTCCAGAACCAGAACTAGACTCCGTGAGTCCTCAGCCTCTGACCAGCATTTTCTCCACTACGGCCAGCGACTCTCTGCCCGGAACTCCCTTCTCGTGATTTCTGGACAGCTAGTCCCCTTGGCTGTTTCAGACCTTTGCCCAAACGTCACCGCCTCGGTGAGGCTCCCTGGACCATCATGTCTGAAACCGTACACACACCCCTTCTACTCTCTGCCCCTTTCCATTTTCCTTTCATGATGCTTTTTATACCCTGACATTCCGCGGTCAACCGTTTGTTCAAATTCTCTCTCTCTCTTTCTCCCCCTCCGTTCCTCCCTCCCTCTCTCTCTCTCCCCCACCCCTGCCCCTAGTGTCTGATCCAGGAGGCCAGGGGTCTTTGTCAGTCTGGCTCCCATTTATGTCCCCAGTGCCTTACACAGTCGGTGTTCCGTAAATGTTAATTTAGTGACCTATTGAATTTTCCGTAGTGACGTCCTCAAGTGTTCCTTTTAAATAAGAGTAGTCAAATGAGCCGATTTAAAGAGAAACATTAAGGAAATCATAAAACAGCTGGATGGAGCAGAACCGTTCAGACGGTCCGTGTCGATGGCGACGTGACAGAAACGTCGCTCGTTGGCATAAGGTGGAGGCTGGGGAAACTGAAGGGCTGCGTGGGAAAAGAGGCGGCCGTGGGAACAGGCCTCCCCTGGCTCATTCTGAAGCACGGACCGTCTCTCTCACTCTCTGGGGCCTGCTGGGCTTTCCAGCCCCTCTGGATCTCTCTCCGCCCATCTGAGCCTCTTACTATATGAATGTTCGTTCCTTCCCTATGTCTCCAGGATGACGACCACAGCGAAACCAGAGCTGAGCCCCAGTCGTGACACCGGTAAGCCAGAGGCCCCGTCTCGCTCCCCTGCCCTCCTCGAGGATCCTTCCTCGTCTCCTCCCAGCCACAAACCCGTTGCTGTCCCCTCCTCGGGGCCTTCCAATAGCTTGCCCCACCCGGACTCTGGGGCGTCCCAGACTCAGCCACAGATTCTAAGGACATCAGCGCTCACCCCGAGTCTGCTTTCTCTTCTCTTCTCAGTGGTTGGCACTCCCTATGCCCTGGCACCACGACACTCACCCGGCCACCAACAGGCCATGGCCCAGCTCAGGCTCCATCTCCCTGCTCCCTACACCCAGCTCCTTGCTGGTCTCCCGGCCTCCAGGCTAGCCTCCACGCCAGCCCTGGGCAAGATACTTCTAAAATTCTGACGCCCTCTGCTCCAAGACCTTGCATG
>NW_011891526.1:5203-5641 GCF_000151845.1 Pteropus vampyrus
TCTCAGTGGTTGGCACTCCCTATGCCCTGGCACCACGACACTCACCCGGCCACCAACAGGCCATGGCCCAGCTCAGGCTCCATCTCCCTGCTCCCCACACCCAGCTCCTTGCTGGTCTCCCGGCCTCCAGGCTAGCCTCCACCCCAGCCCTGGGCAAGATACTTCTAAAATTCTGACGCCCTCTGCTCGAAGACCTTGCATGGCTCCCTCTGTCCTCAGGACAAAGTGCAGGCTCCTTAACATGGCTTTCAAGGCCTCCCGTAAACTGGTCACCACTGTTTTTCCTGGTTTCGCCTCTCATGTGTAACATTCCCACCCTCCAAAACGAAACAGATAGATGGGTGATGATAGATAGATAGATACAGATGATAGAGATATAGATAGATGATAGATGATACATAGATGATTGATAGATAGATAGATAGATAGATAGATAGA
>NW_011891527.1:0-1989 GCF_000151845.1 Pteropus vampyrus
GCAAGAAGAAATGTTTTCCTCCTAATTCTTTTGTTTAACATCACAATCTAGCCAAGGAAATGCAGCTGGGAAGCAGGACTCTGTGTGGGGCCAGGATGTCACATCCTGGACACTGGTCGTGGACGAGCCAAGGGTCTTAGGCATCCTGGCATTTGGCCAACCCTGTGCCTCTAGTCTGGGAAGGTGCATTTGGAGAGTCAACATGTTGTTTTTCTTCTGCTGTCCGCACTCTCCTTGGCTTGTAATTTAAAAATAAGTGCTTGACTTAATCTCTGAGAAAGCACCAAATAATGGGATTTGAGAATGGACTCAGAGCCAGGAAATCAAGGCTCCCCAGCTCTCGGCCCAGAAAAATCACAGAGCTGAATAATTCAGGCCTCTAGCTCGGGTCCCAGGTCAGTGCATGAAGGAAGATGGGTCTCATGGATGGTGTCAAGCGGGGAGAGGCCTCACACTCCACGGCCGGCTCAGCCTGCCTTTCTAGGACAGGTGACCCCCAGGCCTACCCACCAGATGCTATCCCTGTGAGGGGGACTCCTAGCCTTTGCCTGGGGCCCACCTAACCCTGGGCTCCTCCCCACCCTAACTCAGAGCTGGCACCACCCACCCATCACCCATCCCAGGCCTGCAGCAGAAGAGGGGAAGAGATGAGATGAACCAGACAGGGTGCTTAGGAACGGTGCATCAGTGCTACAGCCTGGACCACTGACCAGGCCTTGCCCGCAACCTCTTCCCTCTGCCCTCTGCCCCTGCCGTGTGCTCCAGAGGCTGATGGCGTGTGTTTTGGGGCTGATGGTGGTGCCCTAGCAAGTCTTCGAACAAGTCCCCTGTGCTAGTCCACCCTAGGGAGCATTAGAGATTGAATAAATAACTGCTGTGTTTATTAAAAAATATATTTGGCGCCTAACAAAAATGCTGTTTCTATATACAGAAAAAAGGTTTAAAATAAAAACCAAAACAGTTTTAACAGCTCCATGACATTAATTATTCATCTCTTGCTAATGAAAACATGCCTTAGCAGGCTTCCCGGCTTCCCCCTTCCCCAGGGGCTCCTAGATAAGTCTGGCCCAAGGGCAGGAGCCCGGGTGGCTGGGGCAAAGGGCCTCTGTGTGGTAGACCCTGAGGGGTCAGGGCAGGTGGCCCTGAGCCTCAGTGTCCCCTCGTGTAAAATAGGGGTAATCATGGTATTCCCTAAGAGCTGTTTAGTGAGCATCTATTATGTGCTGGACACAGGCTGCTTTAAGACTCAGGACCCAAAGGAGGATGGAGGAGACAGCCCGGCCTGGAGGAATGAACAGTGAGTGGGTCCACAGTCAGGCCCGGGGAGCAGATGTCTGACCCAGGGGAGGGAGGAGGGGGAAGAAAGCAGGCAGGGTTGGCTGGCTGGCAGAACCCCCTTCTGGAGGAGGGAAACAGGACGAAAGCTGGGAGCTTGTTCCTGATGAGATGATTTAGTCCAGGGGACAGCTGAGTGGTCGTGCCAGAGAGTCTGTCCCAGTGGGCCAAGAGGCTTCAGCTCCTGACAGAGGGAGCAATCATCCTGTGGTCTGCAGCCCAAGACTCTTCCCTGTCCTGCTGAGCTGCTTGCCATCTACCCCGGCAAGGCCCAGGGGACAGTGGCTGCATGCCTGTCCTGTTGGCCTGCCCCAATCGAGTCCCCTCTCTTGGGCTCATTTTCACGGGGTTCAAGTCTTCAGATTGGCTGGCCCACCAGCTTAGACATCTGGCCAGGAGCGGCTTTCCACATTCAACTACCCAGGCTGACAGGCAGCCACCATCTGGGTCCTCGCTGGATCCTACAGGCCTTCCACCAAGCCCAGATGTGTCCCGCCCCACTCCTGCCCACAGCCCATTGGCCAGAACTGACCACGTGGCCACCACACGAGAAGTGCTAGCCTTCTGGGTCTGATAAGGCCAATAGGAAACACTTGGGGAGTAAAGACAGGAACCTCCCCCTCCAGCCTCTACCTCCCCACCTTGTATGGCAGG
>NW_011891527.1:5664-6163 GCF_000151845.1 Pteropus vampyrus
AGGAAGAAGCCTTATGGAAAGGGACACAGGCTGTGGGCAGGCAGCCACAGACACACGAACCCCAGAAGAGAACGAATCTGCCAAAATCCTAGCCCTGAGAGCTGACAGGTTGGGTTGACGTGCACTGTGCACACGCGTGCATGCATGAGAGTCTGTGTGCGCATGACGTATGTGCACGTGCAGTTGGCTCCCGCTGGTGTAGCCCACGTTACAGATTCCTTGGCTAGTGTGCACAGTTGGGCCGAGGAGGGCGGCTCGGGACCTTGTCATGATTCCCTGCAGACATTGCGATGAGTCTCACCATTACCCCACTTGACAGAAGAAGAAACTGACCCCCAGGTAAGGTGACCCCCAGGGTTCCCCATCAGCAGGAGGCCAGCCTGACAGCCCTGTTCAATCTTGTCGGCCCTCTATGCTCCCTCTGGAGCCTTTGTCTGTAGTTTCTGTGGTTACAAAATCATGATGTTAATTCTTGGCTGTTTTTGTTTAAGTCTCTCCT
>NW_011891527.1:6600-10089 GCF_000151845.1 Pteropus vampyrus
AGGAAGAAGCCTTATGGAAAGGGACACAGGCTGTGGGCAGGCAGCCACAGACACACGAACCCCAGAAGAGAACGAATCTGCCAAAATCCTAGCCCCGAGAGCTGACAGGTTGGGTTGACGTGCACTGTGCACACGCGTGCATGCATGAGAGTCTGTGTGCGCATGAAGTATGTGCACGTGCAGTTGGCTCCCGCCGGTGTAGCCCACGTTATAGATTCTTTGGCTAGTGTGCACAGTTGGGCTGAGGAGGGCAGTTCGGGACCTTGTCATGATTCCCTGCAGACATTGCGATGAGTCTCACCATTACCCCACTTGACAGAAGAAGAAACTGACCCCCAGGTAAGGTGAACCCCCGGGTCCCCCATCAGCAGGAGGCCAGCCTGACAGCCCTGTTCAATCTCGTTGGCCCTCTATGCTCCCTCTGGAGCCTTTGTCTGTAGTTTCTGTGGTTACAAAATCATGATGTTAATTCTTGGCTGTTTTTGTTTAAGTCTCTCCTTTTGAGAGCAGCATTTTGGGCTCTACGTCCCAAATGTGCCCAATCATAGGAGTCAGCCAGGGACATAGTTCAGCCCCAGAGCCCCCAGACTCGCAGAACCACTCTCTAGAGAGGGGCCTGGTCTTGCATTTTTAACAGGAACCAGGGGATTCCGTGGTCATGCTGGTCAGATGAAGGTGATTTGTGGAGGGAGAAGTGCTCTAGAGTCTTATGCAGGCTCCACCCCAGCTCTCGCAGAGGTGACAGTTGATCCTGGGTCCCTTCATGTCCTGTCGCCCAGGCTGGGTCCCCCACCCGATGTTAATGGTACACTTGGCTTGGCCCAGTGCTGACCTGTCCTGAATCTCGTAGAAGTATGTGGGCCTGGACCAAGCCCTGACCTGAGCAAGAGAAGTCTAGGCAGCCTTGGTGGCCCCAGGCTGTCCCCACCACACCTAGGAGCTGCCTCCCTTCCTGCTTCTGCTGTGTGGCTCCCAGGAGCCTGGAGCTATTTTGGCTGCAGTGGCCTCTCCTTTCTGCCAGGCTTCAGTGAGCAAAGATTGTGCCGACGTTGACAGAAATGGCAGGAGGCCTGTGTGGCACTTTGTCAGGGAGAAGGCCCAATTAGGAGGAAAAGTATGAAGGTGGGGCAGGCCAGGTAGAGTGCAGGGGAGCCCTCAGGCCCAGCCCACCCCCTTGGCCACATGTAGCCTTGGGCCATTAGCACCAGCAGGTGAACTGTACCTCGGTGCTGTGACAACGCTAGGCGCTGAAGAGGGAGCCTTTCTCCCTAGATGCCACTTGGTGTCTAGCCCGCCAGACTTCTGAGCCTGTGTTTCTGGTTGCAGTCTGGGTGCAGAACTTAGGTGCACAGACACCAGCCAGGTGCAGAGGAGTGGGGCACAGTGCCCTTAGGCAGGACACAGGAGCATAAGGACCTGCTGTGGGTAACTGGGGCTAGGAGTTGGAGACCCCTGCTACTTACTCAGCCAGGCTAGCTGTTCTCTGGAAAATTGCCTCATGGGCACAAATCTCTCTCAGGTGCTTCATGCCTCCTTGTTTTGTTCCCTCCTACTCTGGTTCAGCTTCTCTTCCAGATGATGCCAGCACACAACCAGCACGCAGCCAGCATGCAGCCAACACACCAGCCAGCTTCAGCAACACAGCTGTAATTGGGGAATTTCCTGGCTAAATGAACAGCTGGCCACAGAGTCTAGCCTGGGTTATGCCCGCACCCGTGTCTTAGGGTACCCTCCCTGGTGCCAAGGGCAGACACACAGCTCAACAGCTCAGTGGGGTCCCTGGCCAGCCCCTCCCCACTCTCTCCATCTCCCTAATACAGGCCCAGGCCCCCTCTCCCAGCACAGATCTCATATGGAAGGAGTCCACCAAGGATTACCTCATAGCCTGTGGACTCCCAAAGTGCCGAGGCCTGCCTCACTCTTCAGAGGGCCCAGGGAGGGGTCCTTACCCCTGACCTCAGCCACGTGGCCGTGCCCTATCTCATGGAGACACCCCACCCCCAATATAGCACCTTTCCCCACTGTCATCCTCAGGCCACTCCATTCATGTGCCCAGCTCAGCCCCTGCTGAGGGTGCTCAGCTCCTTGTCCCCTGCCTGGCTCACTCTGTCAGCCCCCAAGTTCTGATGGGGGACCCAGGAGGAGGGGGAATGAGCTGCTGTTATCAGGACTGTGGACTGCGCATTCTTGAAACCACAGCAGAGGCGGTCCCAGTTGGGGTAGGAGGGGTATGTGAGGCCCCCAGAGCCATGATCCTATGTGGGAAGGGCCAGGCAAGCTCCCTCCCCACAGCCACCTCCCCGCAAGGGCTCAGGGAAGGGTGGGGGTGCCACATGCCATAGGCTGGGTCTCCCCACCCTGGCCCCAACTTAAGGTTCTGGAACTGGCAGTTGGGGGGCTTCATCTCCCCATTCGAGCTTCCTACCTGTTCACAGCACTCTATCCTTTGGCCCTGAGTGGGGGCAGGGGCCAGCACGACAGGCCTAGGGTCCCCTGAGCCCCCTATTCCATGCTAGACCTGGGTGAAGTCCATTGGTGTCCTCCTTGCCCCGATGCCTGGATTTCAGGTCCCCACCCCCGACCCCCCACCCCCATATGAGTATGTCCTCTTACTAGCACTGCTTCGCACTGACTTTGTAAGTCAGAGCCTGCACCACTGAGCATCCGCTTGATGTGTAGCCAGCTGACCTGGAGGCCAGCTGGGAGCAAGGGAGGCTCTGGGTCTTATGGCAGTGGCCACCCAGCAAGAGGACCTGGGTACTCCAGAGGCAGGTGGGGCCGACCCTACAGCCTTGTCTTTCCACAAGCATCTATTCAGTCCCCTCTTCACCCTAAGCTTTGTCCTGGTCTGGCCCAGCACCCCTCACTGGGTTCTCCTGGAAGAACCCTCCCACACCTGCACAGGCAGCAGGTAAGGTCAACAGGTGAGCCCATGCATACCAACGTCAGATTCCCACCCTGCCCCAACCTCCCACCAAGGCTTCCCAAGCTGAGGATAAGTCACTAGTCTCTTGTGCTCCTGCCTCAGGGCCCGCACAGGCTGTTTCTTCTGCCAGGACAGCCTTCCTGATACCTGCTCAGCCAGGTGGAGTGAAGAAGGGTGAGTCTTCCTTCCACAGGGCCCTCAGGGACTGAGTGGCTGTTACATACACAGTGGGAGAGCTGCCACAGGCTGGCTTTCCATGGGCTGAGCATATGTTTAGCCTCCCTGGGGCCGGGAGCCCCTCTTTCAGAGGGTCTATTGCTCCTTGGCTTCCCGCAGCTTTCGGCAGTGTTTCGGTGAAATATGAGGGCCTACTCCACCCTCCCCAGCTTTTCCTTCTCTGCAAGTCCCAGTCCCCTCCTTGTATCCACAGGTGATGGTAAGGTCCAGCTCCCAGGGACTGTAGGAGACAGACCCACCCTGACTAAGGCACAACAAGAGTATGGCAGATGGCCCTGTTTCAGTCACCAGGAGAAGGCACAGGCTCAGGGCTGGCAGAAGCCAAG
>NW_011891527.1:10139-11363 GCF_000151845.1 Pteropus vampyrus
AGACCCACCCTGACTAAGGCACAACAAGAGTATGGCAGATGGCCCTGTTTCAGTCACCAGGAGAAGGCACAGGCTCAGGGCTGGCAGAAGCCAAGAGTTCCCCTTCAATTGTGCCATCTGTCTTGGATGTTGGCTCTGGCTTGGGCTGATCCTGTGGACCCAGAACAGTGGACCCTTTTCTAGGTGTCACGGTCATTCCCACATTCCCTTCTCTGGACCAAGGAAGCATTTCCAAGAGCAGCCAGCACATGCCTGTCACAGGCTGGAGACAGAGTCACCCTGGGACACATTTAAAGGGGTTGAGGGCTCTGCCAGCAGGGCAGGAGGAACTCTGGGTGAGGGCTAAGACCCCGGGGCTGAGCGGGTGTAGTTAGGGCCGGCTTCCAGGAGGTGGTAGCCCCAGAGCCAGGTCTTAGAGCATCTGTAGGACTCATCACAGTGGAGGTGCTGGGTGCCAGACACTTTTCTGCCTGAATACCCACAACGGCTGGAAAGGACACAGACTCCTCCAAGAGGATGCTGTGGGGATGGCGATTGCCAAGAGCCCCCTCACTTCACTGCACAGCAGCTCTCACCCCAGTGCATGTCTCTTTTTTCTGGAGTGCAGTGCTGGGTGCTTCTGTTTCATTTTGTTAATTGGAGTTGGTTTTTATAGCCTAATTGAGTGAGAAAATTGCAAGTCTTTGTGCTCTAGTTAACCTGAATATGGGAGGTAGGCTTTGGGGATAGTCTGGCCTCTTGGGCATTTGTGTCCCTCACACACCAGGGTCTACACAGGCAGGGCAGGACTGAAGCTGTCCACATTCCTGGCCTTGGCCCCTGAACAGACCAGACCCAGCAGTTGGGTGGGAGCCACAGGCTTCCCTGGGCATGATAGAAATGGGGACGACGGCATCATTGCCCTGGCCTGGCTTGCCACACCAAATCAGGCTTGGCCCAGGATGTGGCCTTGTGGCCAGTTTGTCCCTCTGCAGGCCTGGAGGGGGTCTGTGGCTGGAGAGGGGGATGTGTCTTATATGATATTGACTTGGGACAGGAAAGCCATGGCTCCTCCTCCCCCAGGATCTGATGGAGAGAGTGGGGCCCGTTGAGGCGAAGAACAGGGGAAGCGCCATTGAATGGACTGAGTGGTGGGGAAATGGATGAACAAGCAGACGAACGCATGGACTGGATGCAGATTCCGACTGTGGCCTGGGTGGCAGAAGGGAGATGGGAGAGGAATCC
>NW_011891528.1:0-531 GCF_000151845.1 Pteropus vampyrus
CCTTTTCCATACCGTGTGACCCGTAGATGACACCACACTTGTGACCCTGTGTCACAGAGGAGGAAACTGAGGTGCAAAGAGGTAACGTGACGGGTATCAGTTTGGAAAGGGAAAAATACACCCCGAAAAATTGACTCAGGAAGACGTGAACGGGGCACTGGAACCCAGGGCCGAGCCTGGGTCTAGGCCAGCCCTGCCACTGCGAGCGGACCCCCCGCCTTGCTGTGCACCCGGCTCCTGTCCCCAACGGTGAGTCCACCGTCCCACGGTCCACATACGACAGAGTTTGGGGAAGGGAGCAGAGTCGGACAGAGCAAGCTCAGCCAGGAGACACGGGTGAGTTCTGAGCCCTGGCGACAGGAGGGAGACAGAGGCAAAGCTGTGTGCCCAGCGCGGAGGGTGGAGCTCAGGGAGCCTCAGGGCAGCGGCACTAGAAGCTGGGACAGGGACATCACCGGCGGAGAGCCTGGGTGCCCCCAGCCAGGTGCTCTCACCTGCGTTTTCTCCCGTAAAGGAAAAGCAGCGCGTGGG
>NW_011891528.1:1076-1736 GCF_000151845.1 Pteropus vampyrus
CCTTTTCCATACCGTGTGACCCGTAGATGACACCACACTTGTGACCCTGTGTCACAGAGGAGGAAACTGAGGTGCAAAGAGGTAACGTGACGGGTCTCAGTTTGGAAAGGGAAAAATACACCCCAAAAAATTGACTCAGGAAGACGTGAACGGGGCACTGGAACCCAAGGCCAAGCCTGGGTCTAGGCCAGCCCTGCCACCGCGAGCGGACCCCCGGCCTTGCTGTGCACCCGGCTCCTGTCCCCAACGGTGAGTCCACCGTCCCACGTTCCACATACGACAGAGTTTGGGGAAGGGAGCAGAGTCGGACAGAGCAAGCTCAGCCAGGAGACACAGGTGAGTTCTGAGCCCTGGCGACAGGAGGGAGACAGAGGCAAAGCTGTGTGCCCAGCGCTGCGTGTGGAGCTCAGGGAGCCTCAGGGCAGCGGCACTAGAAGCTGGGACAGGGACACCACCGGCGGAGAGCCTGGGTGCCCCCAGCCAGGTGCTCTCACCTGCGTTTTCTCCCGTAAAGGAAAAGCAGCGCGTGGGTGGGGGGTAGAGAGGGTGTCGCCGGGGTGGCAAAGTCACCAGGGCAGTTGGTGACGGGCTTTACGCACACGCCCAAGAGCCTGAACGTGCTTCAGTGGGGGCCACCGAGACTTGGGTTCATTTCAGAGG
>NW_011891528.1:4146-4564 GCF_000151845.1 Pteropus vampyrus
CTAATTATCACTAAAGTGTAAATGACTTACCTGGAGCTCTTTCTGCGAATAAGAGGAAGGAGTGAGGCCAGGAGAGCCCTGAGAGGAGAGGAGGAGACAATTCCAGAGATACAAAGTCTTCTCTGGAGTGTTTATCCAATAATTGTATAATTTCCTTTTTCTTTTCGAAAGTCTCTGTTTGTGTGACTCTCTGCTTGCCTGCCTGCCCTCCCTGCCGTAAGTCACCCTAGACAGTTTGAGGGCCAGGAGCCCCCATCAGACAAGCGACAGGTTCAGAGTAGTGGTCAGTAAGTCCACAGTCCCCCAGGGTCCAACGGGCCACACCTAGGTGCTTGGGGTGGGGAGAGCAGGGAGTAACCACCTCTCACCCCCCACCTACCCCAAGGCTCCTCCAGGCCCACCCCCAGCAGCCCTCAGA
>NW_011891528.1:5562-6841 GCF_000151845.1 Pteropus vampyrus
AGGAAGGAGTGAGGCCAGGAGAGCCCTGAGAGGAGAGGAGGAAACAATTCCAGAGACACAAGGTCTTCTCTGGAGTGTTTATCCAATAGTTGTATAATTTCCTTTTTCTTTTCGAAAGTCTCTGTTCGTGTGACTCTCTGCTTGCCTGCCTGCCCTCCCTGCCATAAGTCACCCTAGACAGTATGAGGGCCAGGAGCCCCCATCAGACAAGCGACAGGTTCAGAGTAGTGGTCAGTAAGTCCACAGTCCCCCAGGGTCCAACGGGCCACGCCTAGGTGCTTGGGGTGGGGAGAGCAGGGAGTAACCACCTCTCACCCCCCACCTACCCCAAGGCTCCTCCAGGCCCACCCCCAGCAGCCCTCAGAGACCACGACATGCGATGGAAAGACTCAGCCTCTGGAACCTGACAACCCTGGATCCTGTGCCAGCTCCCGACCTTCCAGTACATTCTACACCTCAGTCACCTTACCCACTACTTGACACGCCTGGTCTTTGGGAAGCAGTTGTGTTACAGCCCCATTTCACAGCTAGGAAGGTTGAGGCCAGAGACTCACTTGCTCAAGATCATACTGCAAGCGTGTCCCAAGCCGGGAGTCACGCCCAGCCCCTCTGCACCCTGTCCCCACAGCGTGCTGCCATAGGCCAGACGCTCCACTCTTGTAGACCTCAGTTTCCCTATCTGTAAAATGGGGGAAAATGGAAGCTCTTTTTCAAGTTCATTGTGAACATTTCACCACTTAAAATGTGACTCACGGAAGGATTTAACCCAGGAGGGGCTCAAACCATCTCCTTCCCTCCCTGTGTCGGGCCCTCACTGGGACGACAGCCTTGGACTGGTCGCTCCCTCGGTCTCGGTGTGAGTGGGGTGAGGATGGTGGGGGCGCCTGGGAGGACGTGCAGGGGCGGAGTGCTCACCAAGCCGGCCCTAGGGAGGGGCTCGGGGCTCAGAACAGCAAAGACCAGCCCATCTGACAGGATGCTGCCGTCACAGGCCTCCAGCAGGGCCACCAGGAGCCTGCAAACGAGGGGCGGAGAAAGAGGAAAAAGCAACCCCCTCCCATCTTTTGTTGCTTCCTTGCAGTGTTGGTTTTTGGTTTTGGGATTTTTTTTTAAATCCAGCCACTCTGTGGTCCCATCCGGGGCCTCCTGCCTCCTCCCACCTCCTCACTGGTGGCTGTCACACGACAGACATTTTTAGTGGTGACAGCTGGCCTTGTGGAACTCAGCTCAAGTACGGGAATGGTTTTTAAAAAAAGAGTGAGCCAAACCACCGCGACTT